>NW_028128368.1:0-34936 GCF_965231255.1 Vanellus vanellus
GGCATTTGAAGGGGTTCCAGGAGGCAGTGAGGACCAGCATCACTTTTCCCCGCTGGCACTTTTGCTGTGGCAGCAAAAGCTGGACGTTTGTCTTTTTTGCTCCAGAGAGCGCCGAAAGTGAAAAAAGGTGCTTTTGAGGATAAAGTCCTCAGGAAAGCAGAGAGGGCCAAATTGTCTGGGGCATTTGAAGGGGTTCCAGGAGGCAGTGAGGACCAGCATCACTTTTCCCCGCTGGCACTTTTGCTGTGGCAGCAAAAGCTGGACGTTTGTCTTTTTTGCTCCAGAGAGCGCTGAAAGTGAAAAAAGGTGCTTTTGCGGATAGAGTGCGCAGGAAAGCAGAGAGGGCCAAATTGTATGGGGCATTTGAAGGGGTTCCAGGAGGCAGTGAGGACCAGCATCACTTTTCCCCGCTGGCACCTTTGCTGTGGCAGCAAAAGCTGGACGTTTGTCTTTTTTGATCCAGACAGCGCCGAAAGTGAAAAAAGGTGCTTTTGAGGATAGAGTCCTCAGGAAAGCAGAGAGGGCCAAATTGTCTGGGGCATTTGAAGGGGTTCCAGGAGGCAGTGAGAACCAGCATCACTTTTCCCCGCTGGCACCTTTGCTGTGGCAGCAAAAGCTGGACGTTTGTCTTTTTTGCTCCAGAGAGCGCCGAAAGTGAAAAAAGGTGCTTTTGAGGATAGAGTGCTCAGGAAAGCAGAGAGGGCCAAATTGTCTGGGGCATTTGAAGAGGTTCCAGGATGCAGTGAGGACCAGCATCACTTTTCCCCGCTGGCACTTTTGCTGTGGCAGCAAAAGCTGGACGTTTGTCTTTTTTGCTCCAGACAGCGCCGAAAGTGAAAAAGGGTGCTTTTGGGGATAGAGTCCTCAGGAAAGCAGAGAGGGCCAAATTGTCTGGGGCATTTGAAGGGGTTCCAGGAGGCAGTGAGAACCAGCATCACTTTTCCCCGCTGGCACTTTTGCTGTGGCAGCAAAAGCTGGACGATTGTCTTTTTTGCTCCAGAGAGCGCCGAAAGTGAAAAAAGGTGCTTTTGAGGATAGAGTCCTCAGGAAAGCAGAGAGGGCCAAATTGTCTGGGGCATTTGAAGGGGTTCCAGGAGGCAGTGAGAACCAGCATCACTTTTCCCCGCTGGCACTTTTGCTGTGGCAGCAAAAGCTGGACGTTTGTCTTTTTTGCTCCAGAGAGCGCCGAAAGTGAAAAAAGGTGCTTTTGAGGATAGAGTCCTCAGGAAAGCAGAGAGGGCCAAATTGTCTGGGGCATTTGAAGGGGTTCCAGGAGGCAGTGAGGACCAGCATCACTTTTCCCCGCTGGCACCTTTGCTGTGGCAGCAAAAGCTGGACGTTTGTCTTTTTTGCTCCAGAGAGCGCCGAAAGTGAAAAAAGGTGCTTTTGAGGATAGAGTCCTCAGGAAAGCAGAGAGGGCCAAATTGTCTGGGGCATTTGAAGGGGTTCCAGGAGGCAGTGAGGACCAGCATCACTTTTCCCCGCTGGCACCTTTGCTTTGGCAGCAAAAGCTGGACGTTTGTCTTTTTTGCTCCAGAGAGCGCCGAAAGTGAAAAAAGGTGCTTTTGAGGATAGAGTCCTCAGGAAAGCAGAGAGGGCCAAATTGTCTGGGGCATTTGAAGGGGTTCCAGGAGGCAGTGAGAACCAGCATCACTTTTCCCCGCTGGAACCTTTGCTGTGGCAGCAAAAGCTGGACGTTTGTCTTTTTTGCTCCAGAGAGCGCCGAAAGTGAAAAAAGGTGCTTTTGCGGATAGAGTCCTCAGGAAAGCAGAGAGGGCCACATTGTCTGGGGAATTTGAAGGGGTTCCAGGAGGCAGTGAGAACCAGCATCACTTTTCCCCGCTGGCACCTTTGCTGTGGCAGCAAAAGCTGGACGTTTGTCTTTTTTGCTCCAGAGAGCGCCGAAAGTGAAAAAAGGTGCTTTTGAGGATAGAGTCCTCAGGAAAGCAGAGAGGGCCAAATTGTCTGGGGCATTTGAAGGGGTTCCAGGAGGCATTGAGAACCAGCACCACTTTTCCCCGCTGGCACCTTTGCTGTGGCAGCAAAAGCTGGACATTTGTCTTTTTTGCTCCAGAGAGCGCCGAAAGTGAAAAAAGGTGCTTTTGAGGATAGAGTCCTCAGGAAAGCAGAGAGGGCCAAATTGCCTGGGGCATTTGAAGGGGTTCCAGGAGGCAGTGAGAACCAGCATCACTTTTCCCCGCTGGCACCTTTGCTGTGGCAGCAAAAGCTGGACGTTTGTCTTTTTTGCTCCAGACAGCGCCGAAAGTGAAAAAAGGTGCTTTTGAGGATAGAGTCCTCAGGAAAGCAGAGAGGGCCAAATTGTCTGGGGCATTTGAAGGGGTTCCAGGAGGCAGTGAGAACCAGCATCACTTTTCCCCGCTGGCACTTTTGCTGTGGCAGCAAAAGCTGGACGTTTGTCTTTTTTGCTCCAGAGAAAGCCGAAAGTGAAAAAAGGTGCTTTTGAGGATAGAGTCCTCAGGAAAGCAGAGAGGGCCAAATTGTCTGGGGCATTTGAAGGGGTTCCAGGAGGCAGTGAGAACCAGCATCACTTTTCCCCGCTGGCACCTTTGCTGTGGCAGCAAAAGCTGGACGTTTGTCTTTTTTGCTCCAGAGAGCGCCGAAAGTGAAAAAAGGTGCTTTTGAGGATAGAGTCCTCAGGAAAGCAGAGAGGGCCAAATTGTCTGGGGCATTTGAAGGGGTTCCAGGAGGCAGTGAGGACCAGCATCACTTTTCCCCGCTGGCACTTTTGCTGTGGCAGCAAAAGCTGGACGTTTGTCTTTTTTGCTCCAGAGAGCGCCGAAAGTGAAAAAAGGTGCTTTTGAGGATAGAGTGCTCAGGAAAGCAGAGAGGGCCAAATTGTCTGGGGCATTTGAAGGGGTTCCAGGAGGCAGTGAGAACCAGCATCACTTTTCCCCGCTGGCACCTTTGCTGTGGCAGCAAAAGCTGGACGTTTGTCTTTTTTGCTCCAGACAGCGCCAAAAGTGAAAAAAGGTGCTTTTGAGGATAGAGTCCTCAGGAAAGCAGAGAGGGCCAAATTGTCTGGGGCATTTGAAGGGGTTCCAGGAGGCAGTGAGGACCAGCATCACTTTTCCCCGCTGGCACCTTTCCTGTGGCAGCAAAAGCTGGACGTTTGTCTTTTTTGCTCCAGAGAGCGCCGAAAGTGAAAAAAGGTGCTTTTGAGGATAGAGTCCTCAGGAAAGCAGAGAGGGCCAAATTGTCTGGGGCATTTGAAGGGGTTCCAGGAGGCAGTGAGGACCAGCATCACTTTTCCCCGCTGGCACCTTTGCTGTGGCAGCAAAAGCTGGACGTTTGTCTTTTTTGCTCCAGAGAGCGCCAAAAGTGAAAAAAGGTGCTTTTGAGGATAGAGTCCTCAGGAAAGCAGAGAGGGCCAAATTGTCTGGGGCATTTGAAGGGGTTCCAGGAGGCAGTGAGGACCAGCATCACTTTTCCCCGCTGGCACCTTTGCTCTGGCAGCAAAAGCTGGACGTTTGTCTTTTTTGCTCCAGAGAGCGCCGAAAGTGAAAAAAGGTGCTTTTGCGGATAGAGTGCGCAGGAAAGCAGAGAGGGCCAAATTGTCTGGGGCATTTGAAGGGGTTCCAGGAGGCAGTGAGGACCAGCATCACTTTTCCCCGCTGGCACCTTTGCTGTGGCAGCAAAAGCTGGACGTTTGTCTTTTTTGCTCCAGAGAGCGCCGAAAGTGAAAAAAGGTGCTTTTGAGGATAGAGTCCTCAGGAAAGCAGAGAGGGCCAAATTGTCTGGGGCATTTGAAGGGGTTCCAGGAGGCAGTGAGGACCAGCATCACTTTTCCCCGCTGGCACCTTTGCTCTGGCAGCAAAAGCTGGACGTTTGTCTTTTTTGCTCCAGAGAGCGCCGAAAGTGAAAAAAGGTGCTTTTGAGGATAGAGTCCTCAGGAAAGCAGAGAGGGCCAAATTGTCTGGGGCATTTGAAGGGGTTCCAGGAGGCAGTGAGGACCAGCATCACTTTTCCCCGCTGGCACCTTTGCTGTGGCAGCAAAAGCTGGACGTTTGTCTTTTTTGCTCCAGACAGCGCCAAAAGTGAAAAAAGGTGCTTTTGAGGATAGAGTCCTCAGGAAAGCAGAGAGGGCCAAATTGTCTGGGGCATTTGAAGGGGTTCCAGGAGGCAGTGAGAACCAGCATCACTTTTCCCCGCTGGCACCTTTGCTGTGGCAGCAAAAGCTGGACGTTTGTCTTTTTTGCTCCAGAGAGCGCCGAAAGTGAAAAAAGGTGCTTTTGAGGATAGAGTCCTCAGGAAAGCAGAGAGGGCCAAATTGTCTGGGGCATTTGAAGGGGTTCCAGGAGGCAGTGAGGACCAGCATCACTTTTCCCCGCTGGCACCTTTGCTGTGGCAGCAAAAGCTGGACGTTTGTCTTTTTTGCTCCAGAGAGCGCCGAAAGTGAAAAAAGGTGCTTTTGAGGATAGAGTGCTCAGGAAAGCAGAGAGGGCCAAATTGTCTGGGGCATTTGAAGGGGTTCCAGGAGGCAGTGAGAACCAGCATCACTTTTCCCCGCTGGCACCTTTGCTGTGGCAGCAAAAGCTGGACGTTTGTCTTTTTTGCTCCAGAGAGCGCCGAAAGTGAAAAAAGGTGCTTTTGAGGATAGAGTCCTCAGGAAAGCAGAGAGGGCCAAATTATCTGGGGCATTTGAAGGGGTTCCAGGAGGCAGTGAGGACCAGCATCACTTTTCCCCGCTGGCACCTTTGCTGTGGCAGCAAAAGCTGGACGTTTGTCTTTTTTGCTCCAGAGAGCGCCGAAAGTGAAAAAAGGTGCTTTTGCGGATAGAGTGCGCAGGAAAGCAGAGAGGGCCAAATTGTCTGGGGCATTTGAAGGGGTTCCAGGAGGCAGTGAGGACCAGCATCACTTTTCCCTGCTGGCACCTTTGCTCTGGCAGCAAAAGCTGGACGTTTGTCTTTTTTGCTCCAGACAGCGCCGAAAGTGAAAAAAGGTGCTTTTGCGGACAGAGTGCGCAGGAAAGCAGAGAGGGCCAAATTGTCTGGGGCATTTGAAGGGGTTCCAGGAGGCAGTGAGGACCAGCATCACTTTTCCCCGCTGGCATCTTTGCTGTGGCAGCAAAAGCTGGACGTTTGTCTTTTTTGCTCCAGAGAGCGCCGAAAGTGAAAAAAGGTGCTTTTGAGGAGAGAGTCCTCAGGAAAGCAGAGAGGGCCAAATTGTCTGGGGCATTTGAAGGGGTTCCAGGAGGCAGTGAGGACCAGCATCACTTTTCCCCGCTGGCACTTTTGCTGTGGCAGCAAAAGCTGGACGTTTGTCTTTTTTGCTCCAGAGAGCGCCGAAAGTGAAAAAAGGTGCTTTTGAGGATAGAGTCCTCAGGAAAGCAGAGAGGGCCAAATTGTCTGGGGCATTTGAAGGGGTTCCAGGAGGCAGTGAGAACCAGCATCACTTTTCCCCGCTGGCACCTTTGCTGTGGCAGCAAAAGCTGGACGTTTGTCTTTTTTGCTCCAGACAGCGCCGAAAGTGAAAAAAGGTGCTTTTGAGGATAGAGTCCTCAGGAAAGCAGAGAGGGCCAAATTGTCTGGGGCATTTGAAGGGGTTCCAGGAGGCAGTGAGGACCAGCATCACTTTTCCCCGCTGGCACTTTTGCTGTGGCAGCAAAAGCTGGACGTTTGTCTTTTTTGCTCCAGAGAGCGCCGAAAGTGAAAAAAGGTGCTTTTGAGGATAGAGTCCTCAGGAAAGCAGAGAAGGCCAAATTGTCTGGGGCATTTGAAGGGGTTCCAGGAGGCAGTGAGAACCAGCATCACTTTTCCCCGCTGGCACCTTTGCTGTGGCAGCAAAAGCTGGACGTTTGTCTTTTTTGCTCCAGAGAGCGCCGAAAGTGAAAAAAGGTGCTTTTGAGGATAGAGTGCTCAGGAAAGCAGAGAGGGCCAAATTGTCTGGGGCATTTGAAGGGGTTCCAGGAGGCAGTGAGGACCAGCATCACTTTTCCCCGCTGGCACCTTTGCTGTGGCAGCAAAAGCTGGACGTTTGTCTTTTTTGCTCCAGACAGCGCCGAAAGTGAAAAAAGGTGCTTTTGAGGATAGAGTCCTCAGGAAAGCAGAGAGGGCCAAATTGTCTGGGGCATTTGAAGGGGTTCCAGGAGGCAGTGAGAACCAGCATCACTTTTCCCCGCTGGCACCTTTGCTGTGGCAGCAAAAGCTGGACGTTTGTCTTTTTTGCTCCAGAGAGCGCCGAAAGTGAAAAAAGGTGCTTTTGAGGATAGAGTCCTCAGGAAAGCAGAGAGGGCCAAATTGTCTGGGGCATTTGAAGGGGTTCCAGGAGGCAGTGAGGACCAGCATCACTTTTCCCCGCTGGCACCTTTGCTGTGGCAGCAAAAGCTGGACGTTTGTCTTTTTTGCTCCAGAGAGCGCCGAAAGTGAAAAAAGGTGCTTTTGCGGATAGAGTGCGCAGGAAAGCAGAGAGGGCCAAATTGTCTGGGGCATTTGAAGGGGTTCCAGGAGGCAGTGAGGACCAGCATCACTTTTCCCTGCTGGCACCTTTGCTCTGGCAGCAAAAGCTGGACGTTTGTCTTTTTTGCTCCAGAGAGCGCCGAAAGTGAAAAAAGGTGCTTTTGAGGATAGAGTCCTCAGGAAAGCAGAGAGGGCCAAATTGTCTGGGGCATTTGAAGGGGTTCCAGGAGGCAGTGAGGACCAGCATCACTTTTCCCCGCTGGCACTTTTGCTGTGGCAGCCAAAGCTGGACGTTTGTCTTTTTTGCTCCAGACAGCACCGAAAGTGAAAAAAGGTGCTTTTGAGGATAGAGTCCTCAGGAAAGCAGAGAGGGCCAAATTGTCTGGGGCATTTGAAGGGGTTCCAGGAGGCAGTGAGGACCAGCATCACTTTTCCCCGCTGGCACTTTTGCTGTGGCAGCAAAAGCTGGACGTTTGTCTTTTTTGCTCCAGAGAGCGCCGAAAGTGAAAAAAGGTGCTTTTGAGGATAGAGTGCTCAGGAAAGCAGAGAGGGCCAAATTGTCTGGGGCATTTGAAGGGGTTCCAGGAGGCAGTGAGAACCAGCATCACTTTTCCCCGCTGGCACCTTTGCTGTGGCAGCAAAAGCTGGACGTTTGTCTTTTTTGCTCCAGACAGCGCCAAAAGTGAAAAAAGGTGCTTTTGAGGATAGAGTCCTCAGGAAAGCAGAGAGGGCCAAATTGTCTGGGGCATTTGAAGGGGTTCCAGGAGGCAGTGAGGACCAGCATCACTTTTCCCCGCTGGCACCTTTGCTGTGGCAGCAAAAGCTGGACGTTTGTCTTTTTTGCTCCAGACAGCGCCGAAAGTGAAAAAAGGTGCTTTTGAGGATAGAGTCCTCAGGAAAGCAGAGAGGGCCAAATTGTCTGGGGCATTTGAAGGGGTTCCAGGAGGCAGTGAGGACCAGCATCACTTTTCCCCGCTGGCACTTTTGCTGTGGCAGCAAAAGCTGGACGTTTGTCTTTTTTGCTCCAGAGAGCGCCGAAAGTGAAAAAAGGTGCTTTTGAGGATAGAGTCCTCAGGAAAGCAGAGAAGGCCAAATTGTCTGGGGCATTTGAAGGGGTTCCAGGAGGCAGTGAGAACCAGCATCACTTTTCCCCGCTGGCACCTTTGCTGTGGCAGCAAAAGCTGGACGTTTGTCTTTTTTGCTCCAGAGAGCGCCGAAAGTGAAAAAAGGTGCTTTTGAGGATAGAGTGCTCAGGAAAGCAGAGAGGGCCAAATTGTCTGGGGCATTTGAAGGGGTTCCAGGAGGCAGTGAGGACCAGCATCACTTTTCCCCGCTGGCACCTTTGCTGTGGCAGCAAAAGCTGGACGTTTGTCTTTTTTGCTCCAGACAGCGCCGAAAGTGAAAAAAGGTGCTTTTGAGGATAGAGTCCTCAGGAAAGCAGAGAGGGCCAAATTGTCTGGGGCATTTGAAGGGGTTCCAGGAGGCAGTGAGAACCAGCATCACTTTTCCCCGCTGGCACCTTTGCTGTGGCAGCAAAAGCTGGACGTTTGTCTTTTTTGCTCCAGAGAGCGCCGAAAGTGAAAAAAGGTGCTTTTGAGGATAGAGTCCTCAGGAAAGCAGAGAGGGCCAAATTGTCTGGGGCATTTGAAGGGGTTCCAGGAGGCAGTGAGGACCAGCATCACTTTTCCCCGCTGGCACCTTTGCTGTGGCAGCAAAAGCTGGACGTTTGTCTTTTTTGCTCCAGAGAGCGCCGAAAGTGAAAAAAGGTGCTTTTGCGGATAGAGTGCGCAGGAAAGCAGAGAGGGCCAAATTGTCTGGGGCATTTGAAGGGGTTCCAGGAGGCAGTGAGGACCAGCATCACTTTTCCCTGCTGGCACCTTTGCTCTGGCAGCAAAAGCTGGACGTTTGTCTTTTTTGCTCCAGAGAGCGCCGAAAGTGAAAAAAGGTGCTTTTGAGGATAGAGTCCTCAGGAAAGCAGAGAGGGCCAAATTGTCTGGGGCATTTGAAGGGGTTCCAGGAGGCAGTGAGGACCAGCATCACTTTTCCCCGCTGGCACTTTTGCTGTGGCAGCCAAAGCTGGACGTTTGTCTTTTTTGCTCCAGACAGCACCGAAAGTGAAAAAAGGTGCTTTTGAGGATAGAGTCCTCAGGAAAGCAGAGAGGGCCAAATTGTCTGGGGCATTTGAAGGGGTTCCAGGAGGCAGTGAGGACCAGCATCACTTTTCCCCGCTGGCACTTTTGCTGTGGCAGCAAAAGCTGGACGTTTGTCTTTTTTGCTCCAGAGAGCGCCGAAAGTGAAAAAAGGTGCTTTTGAGGATAGAGTGCTCAGGAAAGCAGAGAGGGCCAAATTGTCTGGGGCATTTGAAGGGGTTCCAGGAGGCAGTGAGAACCAGCATCACTTTTCCCCGCTGGCACCTTTGCTGTGGCAGCAAAAGCTGGACGTTTGTCTTTTTTGCTCCAGACAGCGCCAAAAGTGAAAAAAGGTGCTTTTGAGGATAGAGTCCTCAGGAAAGCAGAGAGGGCCAAATTGTCTGGGGCATTTGAAGGGGTTCCAGGAGGCAGTGAGGACCAGCATCACTTTTCCCCGCTGGCACCTTTGCTGTGGCAGCAAAAGCTGGACGTTTGTCTTTTTTGCTCCAGAGAGCGCCGAAAGTGAAAAAAGGTGCTTTTGAGGATAGAGTCCTCAGGAAAGCAGAGAGGGCCAAATTGTCTGGGGCATTTGAAGGGGTTCCAGGAGGCAGTGAGGACCAGCATCACTTTTCCCCGCTGGCACCTTTGCTGTGGCAGCAAAAGCTGGACGTTTGTCTTTTTTGCTCCAGAGAGCGCCAAAAGTGAAAAAAGGTGCTTTTGAGGATAGAGTCCTCAGGAAAGCAGAGAGGGCCAAATTGTCTGGGGCATTTGAAGGGGTTCCAGGAGGCAGTGAGGACCAGCATCACTTTTCCCCGCTGGCACCTTTGCTGTGGCAGCAAAAGCTGGACGTTTGTCTTTTTTGCTCCAGACAGCGCCAAAAGTGAAAAAAGGTGCTTTTGAGGATAGAGTCCTCAGGAAAGCAGAGAGGGCCAAATTGTCTGGGGCATTTGAAGGGGTTCCAGGAGGCAGTGAGAACCAGCATCACTTTTCCCCGCTGGCACGTTTGCTGTGGCAGCAAAAGCTGGACGTTTGTCTTTTTTGCTCCAGAGAGCGCCGAAAGTGAAAAAAGGTGCTTTTGAGGATAGAGTCCTCAGGAAAGCAGAGAGGGCCAAATTGTCTGGGGCATTTGAAGGGGTTCCAGGAGGCAGTGAGAACCAGCATCACTTTTCCCCGCTGGCACCTTTGCTGTGGCAGCAAAAGCTGGACGTTTGTCTTTTTTGCTCCAGAGAGCGCCGAAAGTGAAAAAAGGTGCTTTTGAGGATAGAGTGCTCAGGAAAGCAGAGAGGGCCAAATTGTCTGGGGCATTTGAAGGGGTTCCAGGAGGCAGTGAGAACCAGCATCACTTTTCCCCGCTGGCACCTTTGCTGTGGCAGCAAAAGCTGGACGTTTGTCTTTTTTGCTCCAGAGAGCGCCGAAAGTGAAAAAAGGTGCTTTTGAGGATAGAGTCCTCAGGAAAGCAGAGAGGGCCAAATTATCTGGGGCATTTGAAGGGGTTCCAGGAGGCAGTGAGGACCAGCATCACTTTTCCCCGCTGGCACCTTTGCTGTGGCAGCAAAAGCTGGACGTTTGTCTTTTTTGCTCCAGAGAGCGCCGAAAGTGAAAAAAGGTGCTTTTGCGGATAGAGTGCGCAGGAAAGCAGAGAGGGCCAAATTGTCTGGGGCATTTGAAGGGGTTCCAGGAGGCAGTGAGGACCAGCATCACTTTTCCCTGCTGGCACCTTTGCTCTGGCAGCAAAAGCTGGACGTTTGTCTTTTTTGCTCCAGAGAGCGCCGAAAGTGAAAAAAGGTGCTTTTGCGGACAGAGTGCGCAGGAAAGCAGCGAGGGCCAAATTGTCTGGGGCATTTGAAGGGGTTCCAGGAGGCAGTGAGGACCAGCATCACTTTTCCCCGCTGGCATCTTTGCTGTGGCAGCAAAAGCTGGACGTTTGTCTTTTTTGCTCCAGAGAGCGCCGAAAGTGAAAAAAGGTGCTTTTGAGGAGAGAGTCCTCAGGAAAGCAGAGAGGGCCAAATTGTCTGGGGCATTTGAAGGGGTTCCAGGAGGCAGTGAGGACCAGCATCACTTTTCCCCGCTGGCACTTTTGCTGTGGCAGCAAAAGCTGGACGTTTGTCTTTTTTGCTCCAGAGAGCGCCGAAAGTGAAAAAAGGTGCTTTTGAGGATAGAGTCCTCAGGAAAGCAGAGAGGGCCAAATTGTCTGGGGCATTTGAAGGGGTTCCAGGAGGCAGTGAGAACCAGCATCACTTTTCCCCGCTGGCACCTTTGCTGTGGCAGCAAAAGCTGGACGTTTGTCTTTTTTGCTCCAGACAGCGCCGAAAGTGAAAAAAGGTGCTTTTGAGGATAGAGTCCTCAGGAAAGCAGAGAGGGCCAAATTGTCTGGGGCATTTGAAGGGGTTCCAGGAGGCAGTGAGGACCAGCATCACTTTTCCCCGCTGGCACTTTTGCTGTGGCAGCAAAAGCTGGACGTTTGTCTTTTTTGCTCCAGAGAGCGCCGAAAGTGAAAAAAGGTGCTTTTGAGGATAGAGTCCTCAGGAAAGCAGAGAAGGCCAAATTGTCTGGGGCATTTGAAGGGGTTCCAGGAGGCAGTGAGAACCAGCATCACTTTTCCCCGCTGGCACCTTTGCTGTGGCAGCAAAAGCTGGACGTTTGTCTTTTTTTGCTCCAGAGAGCGCCGAAAGTGAAAAAAGGTGCTTTTGAGGATAGAGTCCTCAGGAAAGCAGAGAGGGCCAAATTGTCTGGGGCATTTGAAGGGGTTCCAGGAGGCAGTGAGGACCAGCATCACTTTTCCCCGCTGGCACCTTTGCTGTGGCAGCAAAAGCTGGACGTTTGTCTTTTTTGCTCCAGACAGCGCCGAAAGTGAAAAAAGGTGCTTTTGAGGATAGAGTCCTCAGGAAAGCAGAGAGGGCCAAATTGTCTGGGGCATTTGAAGGGGTTCCAGGAGGCAGTGAGAACCAGCATCACTTTTCCCCGCTGGCACCTTTGCTGTGGCAGCAAAAGCTGGACGTTTGTCTTTTTTGCTCCAGAGAGCGCCGAAAGTGAAAAAAGGTGCTTTTGAGGATAGAGTCCTCAGGAAAGCAGAGAGGGCCAAATTGTCTGGGGCATTTGAAGGGGTTCCAGGAGGCAGTGAGGACCAGCATCACTTTTCCACCTTTGCTGTGGCAGCAAAAGCTGGACGTTTGTCTTTTTTGCTCCAGAGAGCGCCGAAAGTGAAAAAAGCTGCTTTTGAGGATAGAGTGCTCAGGAAAGCAAGAGGGCCAAATTGTCTGGGGCATTTGAAGGGGTTCCAGGAGGCAGTGAGAACCAGCATCACTTTTCCCCGCTGGCACCTTTGCTGTGGCAGCAAAAGCTGGACGTTTGTCTTTTTTGCTCCAGAGAGCGCCGAAAGTGAAAAAAGGTGCTTTTGAGGATAGAGTCCTCAGGAAAGCAGAGAGGGCCAAATGTCTGGGCATTTGAAGGGGTTCCAGGAGGCAGTGAGAACCAGCATCACTTTTCCCGCTGGCACCTTTGCTGTGGCAGCAAAAGCTGGACGTTTGTCTTTTTTGCGCCAGAGAGCGCCGAAAGTGAAAAAAGTTGCTTTTGAGGATAGAGTCCTCAGGAAAGCAGAGAGGGCCAAATTGTCTGGGGCATTTGAAGGGGTTCCAGGAGGCAGTGAGGACCAGCATCACTTTTCCCTGCTGGCACCTTTGCTGTGGCAGCAAAAGCTGGACGTTTGTCTTTTTTGCTCCAGAGAGCGCCAAAAGTGAAAAAAGGTGCTTTTGAGGATAGAGTCCTCAGGAAAGCAGAGAGGGCCAAATTGTCTGGGGCATTTGAAGGGGTTCCAGGAGGCAGTGAGGACCAGCATCACTTTTCCCCGCTGGCACCTTTGCTCTGGCAGCAAAAGCTGGACGTTTGTCTTTTTTGCTCCAGAGAGCGCCGAAAGTGAAAAAAGGTGCTTTTGCGGACAGAGTGCGCAGGAAAGCAGAGAGGGCCAAATTGTCTGGGGCATTTGAAGGGGTTCCAGGAGGCAGTGAGGACCAGCATCACTTTTCCCCGCTGGCACCTTTGCTGTGGCAGCAAAAGCTGGACGTTTGTCTTTTTTGCTCCAGAGAGCGCCGAAAGTGAAAAAAGGTGCTTTTGAGGATAGAGTGCTCAGGAAAGCAGAGAGGGCCAAATTGTCTGGGGCATTTGAAGGGGTTCCAGGAGGCAGTGAGGACCAGCATCACTTTTCCCCGCTGGCACCTTTGCTGTGGCAGCAAAAGCTGGACGTTTGTCTTTTTTGCTCCAGAGAGCGCCGAAAGTGAAAAAAGGTGCTTTTGAGGATAGAGTCCTCAGGAAAGCAGAGAGGGCCAAATTGTCTGGGGCATTTGAAGGGGTTCCAGGAGGCAGTGAGAACCAGCATCACTTTTCCCCGCTGGCACCTTTGCTGTGGCAGCAAAAGCTGGACGTTTGTCTTTTTTGCTCCAGAGAGCGCCGAAAGTGAAAAAAGGTGCTTTTGAGGATAGAGTCCTCAGGAAAGCAGAGAGGGCCAAATTGTCTGGGGCATTTGAAGGGGTTCCAGGAGGCAGTGAGGACCAGCATCACTTTTCCCCGCTGGCACCTTTGCTGTGGCAGCAAAAGCTGGACGTTTGTTTTTTTTGCTCCAGAGAGCGCCGAAAGTGAAAAAAGGTGCTTTTGAGGATAGAGTGCTCAGGAAAGCAGAGAGGGCCAAATTGTCTGGGGCATTTGAAGGGGTTCCAGGAGGCAGTGAGAACCAGCATCACTTTTCCCCGCTGGCACCTTTACTGTGGCAGCAAAAGCTGGACGTTTGTCTTTTTTGCTCCAGAGAGCGCCGAAAGTGAAAAAAGGTGCTTTTGAGGATAGAGTCCTCAGGAAAGCAGAGAGGGCCAAATTATCTGGGGCATTTGAAGGGGTTCCAGGAGGCAGTGAGGACCAGCATCCCTTTTCCCCGCTGGCACCTTTGCTGTGGCAGCAAAAGCTGGACGTTTGTCTTTTTTGCTCCAGAGAGCGCCGAAAGTGAAAAAAGGTGCTTTTGAGGATAGAGTCCTCAGGAAAGCAGAGAGGGCCAAATTGTCTGGGGCATTTGAAGGGGTTCAGGAGGCAGTGAGGACCAGCATCACTTTTCCCCGCTGGCACCTTTGCTGTGGCAGCAAAAGCTGGACGTTTTGTCTTTTTTGCTCCAGAGAGCGCCGAAAGTGAAAAAAGGTGCTTTTGAGGATGGAGTCCTCAGGAAAGCAGAGAGGGCCAAATTGTCCTGGGGCATTTGAAGGGGTTCCAGGAGGCAGTGAGGACCAGCATCACTTTCCCCGCTGGCACCTTTGCTGTGGCAGCAAAAGCTGGACGTTTGTCTTTTTTTGCTCCAGAGAGCGCCGAAAGTGAAAAAGGTGCTTTTGAGGATAGAGTCCTCAGGAAAGCAGAGAGGGCCAAATTGTCTGGGGCATTTGAAGGGGTTCCAGGAGGCAGTGAGGACCAGCATCACTTTTCCCCGCTGGCACCTTTGCTGTGGCAGCAAAAGCTGGACGTTTGTTTTTTTGCTCCAGAGAGCGCCCAAAGTGAAAAAAGGTGCTTTTGAGGATGGAGTCCTCAGGAAAGCAGAGAGGGCCAAATTGTCTGGGGCATTTGAAGGGGTTCCAGGAGGCAGTGAGGACCAGCATCACTTTTCCCCGCTGGCACCTTTGCTGTGGCAGCCAAAGCTGGACGTTTGTCTTTTTTGCTCCAGAGAGCGCCGAAAGTGAAAAAAGGTGCTTTTGAGGATAGAGTCCTCAGGAAAGCAGAGAGGCCAAATTGTCTGGGGCATTTGAAGGGGTTCCAGGAGGCAGTGAGGACCAGCATCACTTTTCCCCGCTGGCACCTTTTGCTGTGGCAGCAAAAGCTGGACGTTTGTCTTTTTTGCTCCAGAGAGCGCCGAAAGTGAAAAAAGGTGCTTTTGAGGATAGAGTCCTCAGGAAAGCAGAGAGGGCCAAATTGTCTGGGGCATTTGAAGGGGTTCCAGGAGGCAGTGAGGACCAGCATCACTTTTCCCCGTTGGCACCTTTGCTGTGGCAGCAAAAGCTGGACGTTTGTCTTTTTTGCTCCAGAGAGCGCCGAAAGTGAAAAAAGGTGCTTTTGAGGATAGAGTGCGCAGGAAAGCAGAGAGGGCCAAATTGTCTGGGGCATTTGAAGGGGTTCCAGGAGGCAGTGAGGACCAGCATCACTTTTCCCTGCTGGCACCTTTGCTGTGGCAGCAAAAGCTGGACGTTTGTCTTTTTTGCTCCAGAGAGCGCTGAAAGTGAAAAAAGGTGCTTTTGAGGATAGAGTCCTCAGGAAAGCAGAGAGGGCCAAATTGTCTGGGGCATTTGAAGGGGTTCCAGGAGGCAGTGAGGACCAGCATCACTTTTCCCCGCTGGCACTTTTGCTGTGGCAGCAAAAGCTGGACGTTTGTCTTTTTTGCTCCAGAGAGCGCCGAAAGTGAAAAAAGGTGCTTTTGAGGATAGAGTGCGCAGGAAAGCAGAGAGGGCCAAATTGTCTGGGGCATTTGAAGGGGTTCCAGGAGGCAGTGAGGACCAGCATCACTTTTCCCCGCTGGCACCTTTGCTGTGGCAGCAAAAGCTGGACGTTTGTCTTTTTTGCTCCAGAGAGCGCCGAAAGTGAAAAAAGGTGCTTTTGAGGATAGAGTCCTCAGGAAAGCAGAGAGGGCCAAATTGTCTGGGGCATTTGAAGGGGTTCCAGGAGGCAGTGAGGACCAGCATCACTTTTCCCCGCTGGCACTTTTGCTGTGGCAGCAAAAGCTGGACGTTTGTCTTTTTTGCTCCAGAGAGCGCCGAAAGTGAAAAAAGGTGCTTTTGAGGATAGAGTCCTCAGGAAAGCAGAGAGGGCCAAATTGTCTGGGGCATTTGAAGGGGTTCCAGGAGGCAGTGAGGACCAGCATCACTTTTCCCCGCTGGCACCTTTGCTGTGGCAGCAAAAGCTGGACGTTTGTCTTTTTTGCTCCAGAGAGCGCCGAAAGTGAAAAAAGGTGCTTTTGAGGATGGAGTCCTCAGGAAAGCAGAGAGGGCCAAATTGTCTGGGGCATTTGAAGGGGTTTCAGGAGGCAGTGAGGACCAGCATCACTTTTCCCCGCTGGCACCTTTGCTGTGGCAGCCAAAGCTGTACGTTTGTCTTTTTTGCTCCAGAGAGCGCCGAAAGTGAAAAAAGGTGCTTTTGAGGATAGAGTCCTCAGGAAAGCAGAGAGGGCCAAATTGTCTGGGGCATTTGAAGGGGTTCCAGGAGGCAGTGAGGACCAGCATCACTTTTCCCCGCTGGCACCTTTGCTGTGGCAGCAAAAGCTGGACGTTTGTCTTTTTTGCTCCAGAGAGCGCCGAAAGTGAAAAAAGGTGCTTTTGAAGATAGAGTCCTCAGGAAAGCAGAGAGGGCCAAATTGTCTGGGGCATTTGAAGGGGTTCCAGGAGGCAGTGAGGACCAGCATCACTTTTCCCCGCTGGCACCTTTGCTGTGGCAGCAAAAGCTGGACGTTTGTCTTTTTTGCTCCAGAGAGCGCCGAAAGTGAAAAAAGGTGCTTTTGCGGATAGAGTGCGCAGGAAAGCAGAGAGGGCCAAATTGTCTGGGGCATTTGAAGGGGTTCCAGGAGGCAGTGAGGACCAGCATCACTTTTCCCCGCTGGCACCTTTGCTGTGGCAGCAAAAGCTGGACGTTTGTCTTTTTTGCTCCAGAGAGCGCCGAAAGTGAAAAAAGGTGCTTTTGAGGATAGAGTCCTCAGGAAAGCAGAGAGGGCCAAATTGTCTGGGGCATTTGAAGGGGTTCCAGGAGGCAGTGAGGACCAGCATCACTTTTCCCCGCTGGCACTTTTGCTGTGGCAGCAAAAGCTGGACGTTTGTCTTTTTTGCTCCAGAGAGCGCCGAAAGTGAAAAAAGGTGCTTTTGAGGAGAGAGTCCTCAGGAAAGCAGAGAGGGCCAAATTGTCTGGGGCATTTGAAGGGGTTCCAGGAGGCAGTGAGGACCAGCATCACTTTTCCCTGCTGGCACTTTTTCTGTGGCAGCAAAAGCTGGACGTTTGTCTTTTTTGCTCCAGAGAGCGCCAAAAGTGAAAAAAGGTGCTTTTGAGGATAGAGTCCTCAGGAAAGCAGAGAGGGCCAAATTGTCTGGGGCATTTGAAGGGGTTCCAGGAGGCAGTGAGGACCAGCATCACTTTTCCCCGCTGGCACCTTTGCTGTGGCAGCAAAAGCTGGACGTTTGTCTTTTTTGCTCCAGACAGCGCCGAAAGTGAAAAAAGGTGCTTTTGCGGATAGAGTGCGCAGGAAAGCAGAGAGGGCCAAATTGTCTGGGGCATTTGAAGGGGTTCCAGGAGGCAGTGAGGACCAGCATCACTTTTCCCCGCTGGCACCTTTGCTGTGGCAGCAAAAGCTGGACGTTTGTCTTTTTTGCTCCAGAGAGCGCCGAAAGTGAAAAAAGGTGCTTTTGAGGATAGAGTCCTCAGGAAAGCAGAGAGGGCCAAATTATCTGGGGCATTTGAAGGGGTTCCAGGAGGCAGTGAGGACCAGCATCACTTTTCCCCGCTGGCACCTTTGCTGTGGCAGCAAAAGCTGGACGTTTGTCTTTTTTGCTCCAGAGAGCGCCGAAAGTGAAAAAAGGTGCTTTTGAGGATAGAGTCCTCAGCAAAGCAGAGAGGGCCAAATTGTCTGGGGCATTTGAAGGGGTTCCAGGAGGCAGTGAGGACCAGCATCACTTTTCCCCGCTGGCACCTTTGCTGTGGCAGCAAAAGCTGGACGTTTGTCTTTTTTGCTCCAGAGAGCGCCGAAAGTGAAAAAAGGTGCTTTTGAGGATAGAGTGCTCAGGAAAGCAGAGAGGGCCAAATTGTCTGGGGCATTTGAAGGGGTTCCAGGAGGCAGTGAGAACCAGCATCACTTTTCCCCGCTGGCACCTTTGCTGTGGCAGCAAAAGCTGGACGTTTGTCTTTTTTGCTCCAGAGAGCGCCGAAAGTGAAAAAAGGTGCTTTTGAGGATAGAGTCCTCAGGAAAGCAGAGAGGGCCAAATTGTCTGGGGCATTTGAAGGGGTTCCAGGAGGCAGTGAGGACCAGCATCACTTTTCCCCGCTGGCACCTTTGCTGTGGCAGCAAAAGCTGGACGTTTGTCTTTTTTGCTCCAGAGAGCGCCGAAAGTGAAAAAGGTGCTTTTGAGGATAGAGTCCTCAGGAAAGCAGAGAGGGCCAAATTGTCTGGGGCATTTGAAGGGGTTCCAGGAGGCAGTGAGGACCAGCATCACTTTTCCCCGCTGGCACCTTTGCTGTGGCAGCAAAAGCTGGACGTTTGTCTTTTTTGCTCCAGACAGCGCCGAAAGTGAAAAAAGGTGCTTTTGAGGATAGAGTCCTCAGGAAAGCAGAGAGGGCCAAATTGTCTGGGGCATTTGAAGGGGTTCCAGGAGGCAGTGAGGACCAGCATCACTTTTCCCCGCTGGCACCTTTGCTGTGGCAGCAAAAGCTGGACGTTTGTCTTTTTTGCTCCAGAGAGCGCCGAAAGTGAAAAAGGTGCTTTTGAGGATAGAGTGCTCAGGAAAGCAGAGAGGGCCAAATTGTCTGGGGCATTTGAAGGGGTTCCAGGAGGCAGTGAGGACCAGCATCACTTTTCCCCGCTGGCACCTTTGCTCTGGCAGCAAAAGCTGGACGTTTGTCTTTTTTGCTCCAGACAGCGCCGAAAGTGAAAAAAGGTGCTTTTGAGGATAGAGTCCTCAGGAAAGCAGAGAGGGCCAAATTGTCTGGGGCATTTGAAGGGGTTCCAGGAGGCAGTGAGGACCAGCATCACTTTTCCCCGCTGGCACCTTTGCTGTGGCAGCAAAAGCTGGACGTTTGTCTTTTTTGCTCCAGACAGCGCCGAAAGTGAAAAAAGGTGCTTTTGAGGATAGAGTCCTCAGGAAAGAAGAGAGGGCCAAATTGTCTGGGGCATTTGAAGGGGTTCCAGGAGGCAGTGAGAACCAGCATCACTTTTCCCCGCTGGCACCTTTGCTGTGGCAGCAAAAGCTGGACGTTTGTCTTTTTTGCTCCAGAGAGCGCCGAAAGTGAAAAAAGGTGCTTTTGAGGATAGAGTCCTCAGGAAAGCAGAGAGGGCCAAATTATCTGGGGCATTTGAAGGGGTTCCAGGAGGCAGTGAGGACCAGCATCACTTTTCCCCGCTGGCACCTTTGCTGTGGCAGCAAAAGCTGGACGTTTGTCTTTTTTGCTCCAGAGAGCGCCGAAAGTGAAAAAAGGTGCTTTTGAGGATAGAGTCCTCAGGAAAGCAGAGAGGGCCAAATTGTCTGGGGCATTTGAAGGGGTTCCAGGAGGCAGTGAGGACCAGCATCACTTTTCCCCTGGCACCTTTGCTGTGGCAGCAAAAGCTGGACGTTTGTCTTTTTGCTCCAGAGAGCGCCGAAAGTGAAAAAAGGTGCTTTTGAGGATAGAGTGCTCAGGAAAGCAGAGAGGGCCAAATTGTCTGGGGCATTTGAGGGGTTCCAGGAGGCAGTGAGGACCAGCATCACTTTTCCCCGCTGGCACCTTTGCTGTGGCAGCAAAAGCTGGACGTTTGTCTTTTTTGCTCCAGAGAGCGCCGAAAGTGAAAAAAGGTGCTTTTGAGGATAGAGTCCTCAGGAAAGCAGAGAGGGCCAAATTGTCTGGGGCATTTGAAGGGGTTCCAGGAGGCAGTGAGAACCAGCATCACTTTTCCCCGCTGGCACCTTTGCTGTGGCAGCAAAAGCTGGACGTTTTTCTTTTTTGCTCCAGAGAGCGCCGAAAGTGAAAAAAGGTGCTTTTGAGGATAGAGTCCTCAGGAAAGCAGAGAGGGCCAAATTGTCTGGGGCATTTGAAGGGGTTCCAGGAGGCAGTGAGAACCAGCATCACTTTTCCCCGCTGGCACCTTTGCTGTGGCAGCAAAAGCTGGACGTTTGTCTTTTTTGCTCCAGAGAGCGCCGAAAGTGAAAAAAGGTGCTTTTGAGGATAGAGTGCGCAGGAAAGCAGAGAGGGCCAAATTGTCTGGGGCATTTGAAGGGGTTCCAGGAGGCAGTGAGGACCAGCATCACTTTTCCCCGCTGGCACCTTTGCTGTGGCAGCAAAAGCTGGACGTTTGTCTTTTTTGCTCCAGAGAGCGCCGAAAGTGAAAAAGGTGCTTTTGAGGATAGAGTGCTCAGGAAAGCAGAGAGGGCCAAATTGTCTGGGGCATTTGAAGGGGTTCCAGGAGGCAGTGAGAAACAGCATCACTTTTCCCCGCTGGCACCTTTGCTGTGGCAGCAAAAGCTGGACGTTTGTCTTTTTTGCTCCAGAGAGCGCCGAAAGTGAAAAAAGGTGCTTTTGAGGATAGAGTCCTCAGGAAAGCAGAGAGGGCCAAATTATCTGGGGCATTTGAAGGGGTTCCAGGAGGCAGTGAGGACCAGCATCACTTTTCCCCGCTGGCACCTTTGCTGTGGCAGCAAAAGCTGGACGTTTGTCTTTTTGCTCCAGAGAGCGCCGAAAGTGAAAAAAGGTGCTTTTGAGGATAGAGTCCTCAGGAAAGCAGAGAGGGCCAAATTGTCTGGGGCATTTGAAGGGGTTCCAGGAGGCAGTGAGGACCAGCATCACTTTTCCCCGCTGGCACCTTTGCTGTGGCAGCAAAAGCTGGACGTTTGTCTTTTTTGCTCCAGAGAGCGCCGAAAGTGAAAAAAGGTGCTTTTGAGGATGGAGTCCTCAGGAAAGCAGAGAGGGCCAAATTGTCTGGGGCATTTGAAGGGGTTCCAGGAGGCAGTGAGGACCAGCATCACTTTTCCCCGCTGGCACCTTTTCTGTGGCAGCCAAAGCTGGACGTTTGTCTTTTTTGCTCCAGAGAGCGCCGAAAGTGAAAAAAGGTGCTTTTGAGGACAGAGTCCTCAGGAAAGCAGAGAGGGCCAAATTGTCTGGGGCATTTGAAGGGGTTCCAGGAGGCAGTGAGGACCAGCATCACTTTTCCCCGCTGGCACCTTTGCTGTGGCAGCAAAAGCTGGACGTTTGTCTTTTTTGCTCCAGAGAGCGCCGAAAGTGAAAAAAGGTGCTTTTGAGGATAGAGTCCCTCAGGAAAGCAGAGAGGGCCAAATTGTCTGGGGCATTTGAAGGGGTTCCAGGAGGCAGTGAGGACCAGCATCACTTTTCCCTGCTGGCACCTTTGCTGTGGCAGCAAAAGCTGGACGTTTGTCTTTTTTGCTCCAGAGAGCGCTAAAAGTGAAAAAAGGTGCTTTTGAGGATAGAGTCCTCAGGAAAGCAGAGAGGGCCAAATTGTCTGGGGCATTTGAAGGGGTTCCAGGAGGCAGTGAGGACCAGCATCACTTTTCCCGCTGGCACTTTTGCTGTGGCAGCAAAAGCTGGACGTTTGTCTTTTTTGCTCCAGAGAGCGCCGAAAGTGAAAAAAGGTGCTTTTGAGGATAGAGTGCGCAGGAAAGCAGAGAGGGCCAAATTGTCTGGGGCATTTGAAGGGGTTCCAGGAGGCAGTGAGGACCAGCATCACTTTTCCCCGCTGGCACCTTTGCTGTGGCAGCAAAAGCTGGACGTTTGTCTTTTTTGCTCCAGAGAGCGCCGAAAGTGAAAAAAAGGTGCTTTGAGGATAGAGTCCTCAGGAAAGCAGAGAGGGCCAAATTGTCTGGGGCATTTGAAGGGGTTCCAGGAGGCAGTGAGGACCAGCATCACTTTTCCCCGCTGGCACTTTTGCTGTGGCAGCAAAAGCTGGACGTTTGTCTTTTTTGCTCCAGAGAGCGCCGAAAGTGAAAAAAGGTGCTTTTGAGGATAGAGTCCTCAGGAAAGCAGAGAGGGCCAAATTGTCTGGGGCATTTGAAAGGGTTCCAGGAGGCAGTGAGAACCAGCATCACTTTTTCCCGCTGGCACCTTTGCTGTGGCAGCAAAAGCTGGACGTTAGTCTTTTTTGCTCCAGAGAGCGCCGAAAGTGAAAAAAGGTGCTTTTGAGGATAGAGTCCTCAGGAAAGCAGAGAGGGCCCAAAATTGTCTGGGGCATTTGAAGGGGTTCCAGGAGGCAGTGAGGACCAGCATCACTTTTCCCCGCTGGCACTTTTGCTGTGGCAGCAAAAGCTGGACGTTTGTCTTTTTTGCTCCAGAGAGCGCCGAAAGTGAAAAAAGGTGCTTTTGAGGATAGAGTCCTCAGGAAAGCAGAGAGGGCCAAATTGTCTGGGGCATTTGAAGGGCTTCCAGGAGGCAGTGAGGACCAGCATCACTTTTCCCCGCTGGCACCTTTGCTGTGGCAGCAAAAGCTGGACGTTTGTCTTTTTTGCTCCAGAGAGCGCCGAAAGTGAAAAAAGGTGCTTTTGAGGATGGAGTCCTCAGGAAAGCAGAGAGGGCCAAATTGTCTGGGGCATTTGAAGGGGTTTCAGGAGGCAGTGAGGACCAGCATCACTTTTCCCGCTGGCACCTTTGCTGTGGCAGCCAAAGCTGGACGTTTGTCTTTTTTGCTCCAGACAGCGCCGAAAGTGAAAAAAGGTGCTTTTGAGGATAGAGTCCTCAGGAAAGCAGAGAGGGCCAAATTGTCTGGGGCATTTGAAGGGGTTCCAGGAGGCAGTGAGGACCAGCATCACTTTTCCCCGCTGGCACCTTTGCTGTGGCAGCAAAAGCTGGACGTTTGTCTTTTTTGCTCCAGAGAGCGCCGAAAGTGAAAAAAGGTGCTTTTGAAGATAGAGTCCTCAGGAAAGCAGAGAGGGCCAAATTGTCTGGGGCATTTGAAGGGGTTCCAGGAGGCAGTGAGGACCAGCATCACTTTTCCCCGCTGGCACCTTTGCTGTGGCAGCAAAAGCTGGACGTTTGTCTTTTTTGCTCCAGAGAGCGCCGAAAGTGAAAAAAGGTGCTTTTGCGGATAGAGTGCGCAGGAAAGCAGAGAGGGCCAAATTGTCTGGGGCATTTGAAGGGGTTCCAGGAGGCAGTGAGGACCAGCATCACTTTTCCCCGCTGGCACCTTTGCTGTGGCAGAAAAAGCTGGACGTTTGTCTTTTTTGCTCCAGACAGCGCCGAAAGTGAAAAAAGGTGCTTTTGAGGATAGAGTCCTCAGGAAAGCAGAGAGGGCCAAATTGTCTGGGGCATTTGAAGGGGTTCCAGGAGGCAGTGAGGACCAGCATCACTTTTCCCCGCTGGCACTTTTGCTGTGGCAGCAAAAGCTGGACGTTTGTCTTTTTTGCTCCAGAGAGCGCCGAAAGTGAAAAAAGGTGCTTTTGAGGAGAGAGTCCTCAGGAAAGCAGAGAGGGCCAAATTGTCTGGGGCATTTGAAGGGGTTCCAGGAGGCAGTGAGGACCAGCATCACTTTTCCCTGCTGGCACTTTTGCTGTGGCAGCAAAAGCTGGACGTTTGTCTTTTTTGCTCCAGAGAGCGCCAAAAGTGAAAAAAGGTGCTTTTGAGGATAGAGTCCTCAGGAAAGCAGAGAGGGCCAAATTGTCTGGGGCATTTGAAGGGGTTCCAGGAGGCAGTGAGGACCAGCATCACTTTTCCCCGCTGGCACCTTTGCTGTGGCAGCAAAAGCTGGACGTTTGTCTTTTTTGCTCCAGACAGCGCCGAAAGTGAAAAAAGGTGCTTTTGCGGATAGAGTGCGCAGGAAAGCAGAGAGGGCCAAATTGTCTGGGGCATTTGAAGGGGTTCCAGGAGGCAGTGAGGACCAGCATCACTTTTCCCCGCTGGCACCTTTGCTGTGGCAGCAAAAGCTGGACGTTTGTCTTTTTTGCTCCAGAGAGCGCCGAAAGTGAAAAAAGGTGCTTTTGAGGATAGAGTCCTCAGGAAAGCAGAGAGGGCCAAATTGTCTGGGGCATTTGAAGGGGTTCCAGGAGGCAGTGAGGACCAGCATCACTTTTCCCCGCTGGCACTTTTGCTGTGGCAGCAAAAGCTGGACGTTTGTCTTTTTTGCTCCAGAGAGCGCCGAAAGTGAAAAAAGGTGCTTTTGAGGAGAGAGTCCTCAGGAAAGCAGAGAGGGCCAAATTGTCTGGGGCATTTGAAGGGGTTCCAGGAGGCAGTGAGAACCAGCATCACTTTTCCCTGCTGGCACTTTTGCTGTGGCAGCAAAAGCTGGACGTTTGTCTTTTTTGCTCCAGAGAGCGCCAAAAGTGAAAAAAGGTGCTTTTGAGGATAGAGTCCTCAGGAAAGCAGAGAGGGCCAAATTGTCTGGGGCATTTGAAGGGTTCCAGGAGGCAGTGAGGACCAGCATCACTTTTCCCGCTGGCACCTTTGCTGTGGCAGCAAAAGCTGGACGTTTGTCTTTTTTGCTCCAGACACGGCCGAAAGTGAAAAAAGCTGCTTTTGAGGATAGAGTCCTCAGGAAAGAAGAGAGGGCCAAATTGTCTGGGGCATTTGAAGGGGTTCCAGGAGGCAGTGAGGACCAGCATCTCACTTTTCCCCGCTGGCACTTTTGCTGTGGCAGCAAAAGCTGGACGTTTGTCTTTTTTGCTCCAGAGAGCGCCGAAAGTGAAAAAAGGTGCTTTTGAGGATAGAGTCCTCAGGAAAGCAGAGAGGGCCAAATTGTCTGGGGCATTTGAAGGGGTTCCAGGAGGCAGTGAGGACCAGCATCACTTTTCCCCGCTGGCACTTTTGCTGTGGCAGCAAAAGCTGGACGTTTGTCTTTTTTGCTCCAGAGAGCGCCGAATGTGAAAAAATGTGCTTTTGAGGATAGAGTGCTCAGGAAAGCAGAGAGGGCCAAATTGTCTGGGGCATTTGAAGGGGTTCCAGGAGGCAGTGAGAACCAGCATCACTTTTCCCCGCTGGCACCTTTGCTGTGGCAGCAAAAGCTGGACGTTTGTCTTTTTTGCTCCAGAGAGCGCCGAAAGTGAAAAAAGGTGCTTTTGAGGATATAGTCCTCCGGAAAGCAGAGAGGGCCAAATTGTCTGGGGCATTTGAAGGGGTTCCAGGAGGCAGTGAGGACCAGCATCACTTTTCCCCGCTGGCACTTTTGCTGTGGCAGCAAAAGCTGGACGTTTGTCTTTTTTGCTCCAGACAGCGCCGAAAGTGAAAAAAGGTGCTTTTGAGGAGAGAGTCCTCAGGAAAGCAGAGAGGGCCAAATTGTCTGGGGCATTTGAAGGGGTTCCAGGAGGCAGTGAGGACCAGCATCACTTTTCCCTGCTGGCACTTTTGCTGTGGCAGCAAAAGCTGGACGTTTGTCTTTTTTGCTCCAGAGAGCGCCAAAAGTGAAAAAAGGTGCTTTTGAGGATAGAGTCCTCAGGAAAGCAGAGAGGGCCAAATTGTCTGGGGCATTTGAAGGGGTTCCAGGAGGCAGTGAGGACCAGCATCACTTTTCCCCGCTGGCACCTTTGCTGTGGCAGCAAAAGCTGGACGTTTGTCTTTTTTGCTCCAGACAGCGCCGAAAGTGAAAAAAGGTGCTTTTGCGGATAGAGTGCGCAGGAAAGCAGAGAGGGCCAAATTGTCTGGGGCATTTGAAGGGGTTCCAGGAGGCAGTGAGGACCAGCATCACTTTTCCCCGCTGGCACCTTTGCTGTGGCAGCAAAAGCTGGACGTTTGTCTTTTTTGCTCCAGAGAGCGCCGAAAGTGAAAAAAGGTGCTTTTGAGGATAGAGTCCTCAGGAAAGCAGAGAGGGCCAAATTGTCTGGGGCATTTGAAGGGGTTCCAGGAGGCAGTGAGGACCAGCATCACTTTTCCCCGCTGGCACTTTTGCTGTGGCAGCAAAAGCTGGACGTTTGTCTTTTTTGCTCCAGAGAGCGCCGAAAGTGAAAAAAGGTGCTTTTGAGGAGAGAGTCCTCAGGAATGCAGAGAGGGCCAAATTGTCTGGGGCATTTGAAGGGGTTCCAGGAGGCAGTGAGAACCAGCATCACTTTTCCCCGCTGGCACCTTTGCTGTGGCAGCAAAAAGCTGGACGTTTGTCTTTTTTGCTCCAGACAGCGCCGAAAGTGAAAAAAGGTGCTTTTGAGGATAGAGTCCTCAGGAAAGCAGAGAGGGCCAAATTGTCTGGGGCATTTGAAGGGGTTCCAGGAGGCAGTGAGGACCAGCATCACTTTTCCCCGCTGGCACCTTTGCTGTGGCAGCAAAAGCTGGACGTTTGTCTTTTTTGCTCCAGACAGCGCCGAAAGTGAAAAAAGCTGCTTTTGAGGATAGAGTCCTCAGGAAAGAAGAGAGGGCCAAATTGTCTGGGGCATTTGAAGGGGTTCCAGGAGGCAGTGAGGACCAGCATCACTTTTCCCCGCTGGCACTTTTGCTGTGGCAGCAAAAGCTGGACGTTTGTCTTTTTTGCTCCAGAGAGCGCCGAAAGTGAAAAAAGGTGCTTTTGAGGATAGAGTCCTCAGGAAAGCAGAGAGGGCCAAATTGTCTGGGGCATTTGAAGGGGTTCCAGGAGGCAGTGAGGACCAGCATCACTTTTCCCCGCTGGCACTTTTGCTGTGGCAGCAAAAGCTGGACGTTTGTCTTTTTTGCTCCAGAGAGCGCCGAATGTGAAAAAATGTGCTTTTGAGGATAGAGTGCTCAGGAAAGCAGAGAGGGCCAAATTGTCTGGGGCATTTGAAGGGGTTCCAGGAGGCAGTGAGAACCAGCATCACTTTTCCCCGCTGGCACCTTTGCTGTGGCAGCAAAAGCTGGACGTTTGTCTTTTTTGCTCCAGAGAGCGCCGAAAGTGAAAAAAGGTGCTTTTGAGGATATAGTCCTCCGGAAAGCAGAGAGGGCCAAATTGTCTGGGGCATTTGAAGGGGTTCCAGGAGGCAGTGAGGACCAGCATCACTTTTCCCCGCTGGCACTTTTGCTGTGGCAGCAAAAGCTGGACGTTTGTCTTTTTTGCTCCAGACAGCGCCGAAAGTGAAAAAAGGTGCTTTTGAGGATAGAGTGCTCAGGAAAGCAGAGAGGGCCAAATTGTCTGGGGCATTTGAAGGGGTTCCAGGAGGCAGTGAGAACCAGCATCACTTTTCCTTGCTGGCATCTTTGCTGTGGCAGCAAAAGCTGGACGTTTGTCTTTTTTGCTCCAGACAGCGCCGAAAGTGAAAAAAGGTGCTTTTGAGGATAGAGTCCTCAGGAAAGCAGAGAGGGCCAAATTGTCTGGGGCATTTGAAGGGGTTCCAGGAGGCAGTGAGGACCAACATCACTTTTCCCCGCTGGCACCTTTGCTGTGGCAGCAAAAGCTGGACGTTTGTCTTTTTTGCTCCAGAGAGCGCCGAAAGTGAAAAAAGGTGCTTTTGAGGATAGAGTGGTCAGGAAAGCAGAGAGGGCCAAATTGTCTGGGGCATTTGAAGGGGTTCCAGGAGGCAGTGAGAACCAGCATCACTTTTCCCCGCTGGCACCTTTGCTCTGGCAGCAAAAGCTGGACGTTTGTCTTTTTTGCTCCAGACAGCGCCGAAAGTGAAAAAAGGTGCTTTTGAGGATAGAGTGGTCAGGAAAGCAGAGAGGGCCAAATTGTCTGGGGCATTTGAAGGGGTTCCAGGAGGCAGTGAGGACCAGCATCACTTTTCCCCGCTGGCACCTTTGCTGTGGCAGCAAAAGCTGGACGTTTGTCTTTTTTGCTCCAGAGAGCACCGAAAGTGAAAAAAGGTGCTTTTGAGGATAGAGTCCTCAGGAAAGCAGAGAGGGCCAAATTGTCTGGGGCATTTGAAGGGGTTCCAGGAGGCAGTGAGAACCAGCATCACTTTTCCCCGCTGGCACCTTTGCTGTGGCAGCAAAAGCTGGACGTTTGTCTTTTTTGCTCCAGAGAGCGCCGAAAGTGAAAAAAGGTGCTTTTGAGGATAGAGTGCTCAGGAAAGCAGAGAGGGCCAAATTGTCTGGGGCATTTGAAGGGGTTCCAGGAGGCAGTGAGAACCAGCATCACTTTTCCTTGCTGGCATCTTTGCTGTGGCAGCAAAAGCTGGACGTTTGTCTTTTTTGCTCCAGAGAGCGCCGAAAGTGAAAAAAGGTGCTTTTGAGGATAGAGTCCTCAGGAAAGCAGAGAGGGCCAAATTGTCTGGGGCATTTGAAGGGGTTCCAGGAGGCAGTGAGGACCAACATCACTTTTCCCCGCTGGCACTTTTGCTGTGGCAGCAAAAGCTGGACGTTTGTCTTTTTTTCTCCAGAGAGCGCCGAAAGTGAAAAAAGGTGCTTTTGAGGATAGAGTGGTCAGGAAAGCAGAGAGGGCCAAATTGTCTGGGGCATTTGAAGGGGTTCCAGGAGGCAGTGAGAACCAGCATCACTTTTCCCCGCTGGCACCTTTGCTCTGGCAGCAAAAGCTGGACGTTTGTCTTTTTTGCTCCAGACAGCGCCGAAAGTGAAAAAAGGTGCTTTTGAGGATAAAGTCCTCAGGAAAGCAGAGAGGGCCAAATTGTCTGGGGCATTTGAAGGGGTTCCAGGAGGCAGTGAGGACCAGCATCACTTTTCCCCGCTGGCACCTTTGCTGTGGCAGCAAAAGCTGGACGTTTGTCTTTTTTGCTCCAGAGAGCACCGAAAGTGAAAAAAGGTGCTTTTGAGGATAGAGTCCTCAGGAAAGCAGAGAGGGCCAAATTGTCTGGGGCATTTGAAGGGGTTCCAGGAGGCAGTGAGGACCAGCATCACTTTTCCCCGCTGGCACCTTTGCTGTGGCAGCAAAAGCTGGACGTTTGTCTTTTTTCCTCCAGAGAGCGCCGAAAGTGAAAAAAGGTGCTTTTGAGGATAGAGTGCTCAGGAAAGCAGAGAGGGCCAAATTGTCTGGGGCATTTGAAGGGGTTCCAGGAGGCAGTGAGAACCAGCATCACTTTTCCCCGCTGGCATCTTTGCTGTGGCAGCAAAAGCTGGACGTTTGTCTTTTTTGCTCCAGAGAGCGCCGAAAGTGAAAAAAGGTGCTTTTGAGGATAGAGTCCTCAGGAAAGCAGAGAGGGCCAAATTGTCTGGTGCATTTGAAGGGCTTCCAGGAGGCAGTGAGAACCAGCATCACTTTTCCCCGCTGGCACCTTTCCTGTGGCAGCAAAAGCTGGACGTTTGTCTTTTTTGCTCCAGACAGCGCCGAAAGTGAAAAAAGGTGCTTTTGAGGATAAAGTCCTCAGGAAAGCAGAGAGGGCCAAATTGTCTGGGGCATTTGAAGGGGTTCCAGGAGGCAGTGAGGACCAGCATCACTTTTCCCCGCTGGCACCTTTGCTGTGGCAGCAAAAGCTGGACGTTTGTCTTTTTTGCTCCAGACAGCGCCGAAAGTGAAAAAAGGTGCTTTTGAGGATAGAGTCCTCAGGAAAGCAGAGAGGGCCAAAATGTCTGGGGCATTTGAAGGGGTTCCAGGAGGCAGTGAGGACCAGCATCACTTTTCCCCGCTGGCACCTTTGCTGTGGCAGCAAAAGCTGGACGTTTGTCTTTTTTTCTCCAGAGAGCGCCGAAAGTGAAAAAAGGTGCTTTTGAGGATAGAGTGGTCAGGAAAGCAGAGAGGGCCAAATTGTCTGGGGCATTTGAAGGGGTTCCAGGAGGCAGTGAGGACCAGCATCACTTTTCCCCGCTGGCACCTTTGCTCTGGCAGCAAAAGCTGGACGTTTGTCTTTTTTGCTCCAGACAGCGCCGAAAGTGAAAAAAGGTGCTTTTGAGGATAAAGTCCTCAGGAAAGCAGAGAGGGCCAAATTGTCTGGGGCATTTGAAGGGGTTCCAGGAGGCAGTGAGGACCAGCATCACTTTTCCCCGCTGGCACCTTTGCTGTGGCAGCAAAAGCTGGACGTTTGTCTTTTTTGCTCCAGAGAGCACCGAAAGTGAAAAAAGGTGCTTTTGAGGATAGAGTCCTCAGGAAAGCAGAGAGGGCCAAATTGTCTGGGGCATTTGAAGGGGTTCCAGGAGGCAGTGAGGACCAGCATCACTTTTCCCCGCTGGCACCTTTGCTGTGGCAGCAAAAGCTGGACGTTTGTCTTTTTTCCTCCAGAGAGCGCCGAAAGTGAAAAAAGGTGCTTTTGAGGATAGAGTGCTCAGGAAAGCAGAGAGGGCCAAATTGTCTGGGGCATTTGAAGGGGTTCCAGGAGGCAGTGAGAACCAGCATCACTTTTCCCCGCTGGCATCTTTGCTGTGGCAGCAAAAGCTGGACGTTTGTCTTTTTTGCTCCAGAGAGCGCCGAAAGTGAAAAAAGGTGCTTTTGAGGATAGAGTCCTCAGGAAAGCAGAGAGGGCCAAATTGTCTGGTGCATTTGAAGGGCTTCCAGGAGGCAGTGAGAACCAGCATCACTTTTCCCCGCTGGCACCTTTCCTGTGGCAGCAAAAGCTGGACGTTTGTCTTTTTTGCTCCAGACAGCGCCGAAAGTGAAAAAAGGTGCTTTTGAGGATAAAGTCCTCAGGAAAGCAGAGAGGGCCAAATTGTCTGGGGCATTTGAAGGGGTTCCAGGAGGCAGTGAGGACCAGCATCACTTTTCCCCGCTGGCACCTTTGCTGTGGCAGCAAAAGCTGGACGTTTGTCTTTTTTGCTCCAGACAGCGCCGAAAGTGAAAAAAGGTGCTTTTGAGGATAGAGTCCTCAGGAAAGCAGAGAGGGCCAAAATGTCTGGGGCATTTGAAGGGGTTCCAGGAGGCAGTGAGGACCAGCATCACTTTTCCCCGCTGGCACCTTTGCTGTGGCAGCAAAAGCTGGACGTTTGTCTTTTTTGCTCCAGAGAGCACCGAAAGTGAAAAAAGGTGCTTTTGAGGATAGAGTCCTCAGGAAAGCAGAGAGGGCCAAATTGTCTGGGGCATTTGAAGGGGTTCCAGGAGGCAGTGAGGACCAGCATCACTTTTCCCCGCTGGCACTTTTGCTGTGGCAGCAAAAGCTGGACGTTTGTCTTTTTTGCTCCAGACAGCGCCGAAAGTGAAAAAAGGTGCTTTTGAGGATAGAGTCCTCAGGAAAGCAGAGAGGGCCAAATTGTCTGGGGCATTTGAAGGGGTTCCAGGAGGCAGTGAGGACCAGCATCACTTTTCCCCGCTGGCACTTTTGCTGTGGCAGCAAAAGCTGGACGTTTGTCTTTTTTGCTCCAGAGAGCGCCGAATGTGAAAAAATGTGCTTTTGAGGATAGAGTGCTCAGGAAAGCAGAGAGGGCCAAATTGTCTGGGGCATTTGAAGGGGTTCCAGGAGGCAGTGAGAACCAGCATCACTTTTCCCCGCTGGCACCTTTGCTGTGGCAGCAAAAGCTGGACGTTTGTCTTTTTTGCTCCAGACAGCGCCGAAAGTGAAAAAAGGTGCTTTTGAGGATATAGTCCTCCGGAAAGCAGAGAGGGCCAAATTGTCTGGGGCATTTGAAGGGGTTCCAGGAGGCAGTGAGGACCAGCATCACTTTTCCCCGCTGGCACTTTTGCTGTGGCAGCAAAAGCTGGACGTTTGTCTTTTTTGCTCCAGACAGCGCCGAAAGTGAAAAAAGGTGCTTTTGAGGATAGAGTGCTCAGGAAAGCAGAGAGGGCCAAATTGTCTGGGGCATTTGAAGGGGTTCCAGGAGGCAGTGAGAACCAGCATCACTTTTCCTTGCTGGCATCTTTGCTGTGGCAGCAAAAGCTGGACGTTTGTCTTTTTTGCTCCAGAGAGCGCCGAAAGTGAAAAAAGGTGCTTTTGAGGATAGAGTCCTCAGGAAAGCAGAGAGGGCCAAATTGTCTGGGGCATTTGAAGGGGTTCCAGGAGGCAGTGAGGACCAACATCACTTTTCCCCGCTGGCACTTTTGCTGTGGCAGCAAAAGCTGGACGTTTGTCTTTTTTGCTCCAGAGAGCGCCGAAAGTGAAAAAAGGTGCTTTTGAGGATAGAGTGGTCAGGAAAGCAGAGAGGGCCAAATTGTCTGGGGCATTTGAAGGGGTTCCAGGAGGCAGTGAGAACCAGCATCACTTTTCCCCGCTGGCACCTTTGCTCTGGCAGCAAAAGCTGGACGTTTGTCTTTTTTGCTCCAGACAGCGCCGAAAGTGAAAAAAGGTGCTTTTGAGGATAAAGTCCTCAGGAAAGCAGAGAGGGCCAAATTGTCTGGGGCATTTGAAGGGGTTCCAGGAGGCAGTGAGGACCAGCATCACTTTTCCCCGCTGGCACCTTTGCTGTGGCAGCAAAAGCTGGACGTTTGTCTTTTTTGCTCCAGAGAGCACCGAAAGTGAAAAAAGGTGCTTTTGAGGATAGAGTCCTCAGGAAAGCAGAGAGGGCCAAATTGTCTGGGGCATTTGAAGGGGTTCCAGGAGGCAGTGAGGACCAGCATCACTTTTCCCCGCTGGCACCTTTGCTGTGGCAGCAAAAGCTGGACGTTTGTCTTTTTTGCTCCAGACAGCGCTGAAAGTGAAAAAAGGTGCTTTTGAGGATAAAGTCCTCAGGAAAGCAGAGAGGGCCAAATTGTCTGGGGCATTTGAAGGGGTTCCAGGAGGCAGTGAGGACCAGCATCACTTTTCCCCGCTGGCACCTTTGCTGTGGCAGCAAAAGCTGGACGTTTGTCTTTTTTCCTCCAGAGAGCGCCGAAAGTGAAAAAAGGTGCTTTTGAGGATAGAGTGCTCAGGAAAGCAGAGAGGGCCAAATTGTCTGGGGCATTTGAAGGGGTTCCAGGAGGCAGTGAGAACCAGCATCACTTTTCCCCGCTGGCATCTTTGCTGTGGCAGCAAAAGCTGGACGTTTGTCTTTTTTGCTCCAGAGAGCGCCGAAAGTGAAAAAAGGTGCTTTTGAGGATAGAGTCCTCAGGAAAGCAGAGAGGGCCAAATTGTCTGGTGCATTTGAAGGGCTTCCAGGAGGCAGTGAGAACCAGCATCACTTTTCCCCGCTGGCACCTTTCCTGTGGCAGCAAAAGCTGGACGTTTGTCTTTTTTGCTCCAGACAGCGCCGAAAGTGAAAAAAGGTGCTTTTGAGGATAAAGTCCTCAGGAAAGCAGAGAGGGCCAAATTGTCTGGGGCATTTGAAGGGGTTCCAGGAGGCAGTGAGGACCAGCATCACTTTTCCCCGCTGGCACCTTTGCTGTGGCAGCAAAAGCTGGACGTTTGTCTTTTTTGCTCCAGACAGCGCCGAAAGTGAAAAAAGGTGCTTTTGAGGATAGAGTCCTCAGGAAAGCAGAGAGGGCCAAAATGTCTGGGGCATTTGAAGGGGTTCCAGGAGGCAGTGAGGACCAGCATCACTTTTCCCCGCTGGCACCTTTGCTGTGGCAGCAAAAGCTGGACGTTTGTCTTTTTTGCTCCAGAGAGCACCGAAAGTGAAAAAAGGTGCTTTTGAGGATAGAGTCCTCAGGAAAGCAGAGAGGGCCAAATTGTCTGGGGCATTTGAAGGGGTTCCAGGAGGCAGTGAGGACCAGCATCACTTTTCCCAACTGGCACCTTTGCTGTGGCAGCAAAAGCTGGACGTTTGTCTTTTTTGCTCCAGACAGCGCCGAAAGTGAAAAAAGGTGCTTTTGAGGATAGAGTCCTCAGGAAAGCAGAGAGGGCCAAATTGTCTGGGGCATTTGAAGGGGTTCCAGGAGGCAGTGAGGACCAGCATCACTTTTCCCCGCTGGCACCTTTGCTGTGGCAGCCAAAGCTGGACGTTTGTCTTTTTTGCTCCAGAGAGCGCCGAAATTGAAAAAAAGTGCTTTTGAGGACAAAGTCCTCAGGAAAGCAGAGAGGGCCAAATTGTCTGGGGCATTTGAAGGGGTTCCAGGAGGCAGTGAGGACCAGCATCACTTTTCCCCGCTGGCACCTTTGCTGTGGCAGCAAAAGCTGGACGTTTGTCTTTTTTGCTCCAGAGAGCGCCGAAAGTGAAAAAAGGTGCTTTTGAGGATAGAGTCCTCAGGAAAGCAGAGAGGGCCAAATTGTCTGGGGCATTTGAAGGGGTTCCAGGAGGCAGTGAGAACCAGCATCACTTTTCCCCGCTGGCATCTTTGCTGTGGCAGCAAAAGCTGGACGTTTGTCTTTTTTGCTCCAGAGAGCGCCGAAAGTGAAAAAAGGTGCTTTTGAGGATAGAGTCCTCAGGAAAGCAGAGAGGGCCAAATTGTCTGGGGCATTTGAAGGGGTTCCAGGAGGCAGTGAGGACCAGCATCACTTTTCCCCGCTGGCACCTTTGCTGTGGCAGCAAAAGCTGGACGTTTGTCTTTTTTGCTCCAGAGAGCGCCGAAAGTGAAAAAAGGTGCTTTTGAGGATAGAGTCCTCAGGAAAGCAGAGAGGGCCAAATTGTCTGGGGCATTTGAAGGGGTTCCAGGAGGCAGTGAGGACCAGCATCACTTTTCCCCGCTGGCACCTTTGCTGTGGCAGCCAAAGCTGGACGTTTGTCTTTTTTGCTCCAGAGAGCGCCGAAAGTGAAAAAAAGTGCTTTTGAGGACAAAGTCCTCAGGAAAGCAGAGAGGGCCAAATTGTCTGGGGCATTTGAAGGGGTTCCAGGAGGCAGTGAGAACCAGCATCACTTTTCCCCGCTGGCACCTTTCCTGTGGCAGCAAAAGCTGGACGTTTGTCTTTTTTGCTCCAGACAGCGCCGAAAGTGAAAAAAGGTGCTTTTGAGGATAAAGTCCTCAGGAAAGCAGAGAGGGCCAAATTGTCTGGGGCATTTGAAGGGGTTCCAGGAGGCAGTGAGGACCAGCATCACTTTTCCCCGCTGGCACCTTTGCTGTGGCAGCAAAAGCTGGACGTTTGTCTTTTTTGCTCCAGACAGCGCCGAAAGTGAAAAAAGGTGCTTTTGAGGATAGAGTCCTCAGGAAAGCAGAGAGGGCCAAATTGTCTGGGGCATTTGAAGGGGTTCCAGGAGGCAGTGAGGACCAGCATCACTTTTCCCCGCTGGCACCTTTGCTGTGGCAGCAAAAGCTGGACGTTTGTCTTTTTTGCTCCAGAGAGCGCCGAAAGTGAAAAAAGGTGCTTTTGAAGATAGAGTCCTCAGGAAAGCAGAGAGGGCCAAATTGTCTGGGGCATTTGAAGGGGTTCCAGGAGGCAGTGAGGACCAGCATCACTTTTCCCAACTGGCACCTTTGCTGTGGCAGCAAAAGCTGGACGTTTGTCTTTTTTGCTCCAGACAGCGCCGAAAGTGAAAAAAGGTGCTTTTGAGGATAGAGTCCTCAGGAAAGCAGAGAGGGCCAAATTGTCTGGGGCATTTGAAGGGGTTCCAGGAGGCAGTGAGGACCAGCATCACTTTTCCCCGCTGGCACCTTTGCTGTGGCAGCCAAAGCTGGACGTTTGTCTTTTTTGCTCCAGAGAGCGCCGAAAGTGAAAAAAAGTGCTTTTGAGGACAAAGTCCTCAGGAAAGCAGAGAGGGCCAAATTGTCTGGGGCATTTGAAGGGGTTCCAGGAGGCAGTGAGGACCAGCATCACTTTTCCCCGCTGGCACCTTTGCTGTGGCAGCAAAAGCTGGACGTTTGTCTTTTTTGCTCCAGAGAGCGCCGAAAGTGAAAAAAGGTGCTTTTGAGGATAGAGTCCTCAGGAAAGCAGAGAGGGCCAAATTGTCTGGGGCATTTGAAGGGGTTCCAGGAGGCAGTGAGAACCAGCATCACTTTTCCCCGCTGGCATCTTTGCTGTGGCAGCAAAAGCTGGACGTTTGTCTTTTTTGCTCCAGAGAGCGCCGAAAGTGAAAAAAGGTGCTTTTGAGGATAGAGTCCTCAGGAAAGCAGAGAGGGCCAAATTGTCTGGGGCATTTGAAGGGGTTCCAGGAGGCAGTGAGGACCAGCATCACTTTTCC
>NW_028128367.1:0-31371 GCF_965231255.1 Vanellus vanellus
AGGCTGCCGAGAGTGAAAAATGGTAGTTTTGAGGATAGATTGTGTAAGGAAAGAGAGAGGGCCAAAGTGTGTGGGGCATTTGAAGGGGTTCCAGGAGGCAGTGAGGACCAGCATGACTTTTCTGCCCTGGCACCTTTGCTGTGGGAGCAGTGGCTGGACGTTTGCCTTTTTTGCTGCGGAGGCTGCCGAGAGTGAAAAATGGTAGTTTTGAGGATAGATTGTGTAAGGAAACAGAGAGGGCCAAAGTGTGTGGGGCATTTGAAGGGGTTCCAGGAGGCAGTGAAGACCAGCATGACTTTTCTGCCCTGGCACCTTTGCTGTGGGAGCAGTGGCTGGACGTTTGCCTTTTTTGCTGCGGCACGAGTATAGGCTGCCGAGAGTGAAAAATGGTAGTTTTGAGGATAGATTGTGTAAGGAAAGAGAGAGGGCCAAAGTGTGTGGGGCATTTGAAGGGGTTCCAGGAGGCAGTGAGGACCAGCATGACTTTTCTGCCCTGGCACCTTTGCTGTGGGAGCAGTGGCTGGACGTTTGCCTTTTTTGCTGCAGAGGCTGCCGAGAGTGAAAAATGGTAGTTTTGAGGATAGATTGTGTAAGGAAACAGAGAGGGCCAAAGTGTGTGGGGCATTTGAAGGGGTTCCAGGAGGCAGTGAGGACCAGCATGACTTTTCTGCCCTGGCACCTTTGCTGTGGGAGCAGTGGCTGGACGTTTGCCTTTTTTGCTGCGGAGGCTGCCGAGAGTGAAAAATGGTAGTTTTGAGGATAGATTGTGTAAGGAAACAGAGAGGGCCAAAGTGTGTGGGGCATTTGAAGGGGTTCCAGGAGGCAGTGAGGACCAGCATGACTTTTCTGCCCTGGCACCTTTGCTGTGGGAGCAGTGGCTGGACGTTTGCCTTTTTTGCTGCGGAGGCTGCCGAGAGTGAAAAATGGTAGTTTTGAGGATAGATTGTGTAAGGAAACAGCGAGGGCCAAAGTGTGTGGGGCATTTGAAGGGGTTCCAGGAGGCAGTGAGGACCAGCATGACTTTTTTGCCCATGGCATCTTTGCTGTGGGAGCAGAGGCTGGACGTTTGCCTTTTTTGCTGCGGAGGCTGCCGAGAGTGAAAAATGGTAGTTTTGAGGATAGATTGTGTAAGGAAACAGAGAGGGCCCAAGTGTGTGGGGCATTTGAAGGGGTTCCAGGAGGCAGTGAGGACCAGCATGACTTTTCTGCCCTGGCACCTTTGCTGTGGGAGCAGTGGCTGGACGTTTGCCTTTTTTGCTGCGGAGGCTGCCGAGAGTGAAAAATGGTAGTTTTGAGGATAGATTGTGTAAGGAAACAGAGAGGGCCAAAGTGTGTGGGGCATTTGAAGGGGTTCCAGGAGGCAGTGAGGACCAGCATGACTTTTCTGCCCTGGCACCTTTGCTGTGGGAGCAGTGGCTGGACGTTTGCCTTTTTTGCTCCGGTGGCTGCCGAGAGTGAAAAATGGTAGTTTTGAGGATAGATTGTGTAAGGAAAGAGAGAGGGCCAAAGTGTGTGGGGCATTTGAAGGGGTTCCAGGAGGCAGTGAGGACCAGCATGACTTTTCTGCCCTGGCACCTTTGCTGTGGGAGCAGTGGCTGGACGTTTGCCTTTTTTGCTGCGGAGGCTGCCGAGAGTGAAAAATGGTAGTTTTGAGGATAGATTGTGTAAGGAAAGAGAGAGGGCCAAAGTGTGTGGGGCATTTGAAGGGGTTCCAGGAGGCAGTGAGGACCAGCATGACTTTTCTGCCCTGGCACCTTTGCTGTGGGAGCAGTGGCTGGACGTTTGCCTTTTTTGCTGCGGAGGCTGCCGAGAGTGAAAAATGGTAGTTTTGAGGATAGATTGTGTAAGGAAACAGAGAGGGCCCAAGTGTGTGGGGCATTTGAAGGGGTTCCAGGAGGCAGTGAGGACCAGCATGACTTTTCTGCCCTGGCACCTTTGCTGTGGGAGCAGTGGCTGGACGTTTGCCTTTTTTGCTGCGGAGGCTGCCGAGAGTGAAAAATGGTAGTTTTGAGGATAGATTGTGTAAGGAAACAGAGAGGGCCAAAGTGTGTGGGGCATTTGAAGGGGTTCCAGGAGGCAGTGAGGACCAGCATGACTTTTCTGCCCTGGCACCTTTGCTGTGGGAGCAGTGGCTGGACGTTTGCCTTTTTTGCTGCGGAGGCTGCCGAGAGTGAAAAATGGTAGTTTTGAGGATAGATTGTGTAAGGAAACAGAGAGGGCCAAAGTGTGTGGGGCATTTGAAGGGGTTCCAGGAGGCAGTGAGGACCAGCATGACTTTTCTGCCCTGGCACCTTTGCTGTGGGAGCAGTGGCTGGACGTTTGCCTTTTTTGCTGCGGAGGCTGCCGAGAGTGAAAAATGGTAGTTTTGAGGATAGATTGTGTAAGGAAAGAGAGAGGGCCAAAGTGTGTGGGGCATTTGAAGGGGTTCCAGGAGGCAGTGAGGACCAGCATGACTTTTCTGCCCTGGCACCTTTGCTGTGGGAGCAGTGGCTGGACGTTTGCCTTTTTTGCTGCGGAGGCTGCCGAGAGTGAAAAATGGTAGTTTTGAGGATAGATTGTGTAAGGAAACAGAGAGGGCCAAAGTGTGTGGGGCATTTGAAGGGGTTCCAGGAGGCAGTGAGGACCAGCATGACTTTTCTGCCCTGGCACCTTTGCTGTGGGAGCAGTGGCTGGACGTTTGCCTTTTTTGCTGCGGAGGCTGCCGAGAGTGAAAAATGGTAGTTTTGAGGATAGATTGTGTAAGGAAACAGAGAGGGCCAAAGTGTGTGGGGCATTTGAAGGGGTTCCAGGAGGCAGTGAGGACCAGCATGACTTTTCTGCCCTGGCACCTTTGCTGTGGGAGCAGTGGCTGGACGTTTGCCTTTTTTGCTGCGGAGGCTGCCGAGAGTGAAAAATGGTAGTTTTGAGGATAGATTGTGTAAGGAAACAGAGAGGGCCAAAGTGTGTGGGGCATTTGAAGGGGTTCCAGGAGGCAGTGAGGACCAGCATGACTTTTCTGCCCTGGCACCTTTGCTGTGGGAGCAGTGGCTGGACGTTTGCCTTTTTTGCTGCGGAGGCTGCCGAGAGTGAAAAATGGTAGTTTTGAGGATGGATTGTGTAAGGAAAGAGAGAGGGCCAAAGTGTGTGGGGCATTTGAAGGGGTTCCAGGAGGCAGTGAGGACCAGCATGACTTTTCTGCCCTGGCACCTTTGCTGTGGGAGCAGTGGCTGGACGTTTGCCTTTTTTGCTGCGGAGGCTGCCGAGAGTGAAAAATGGTAGTTTTGAGGATAGATTGTGTAAGGAAAGAGAGAGGGCCAAAGTGTGTGGGGCATTTGAAGGGGTTCCAGGAGGCAGTGAGGACCAGCATGACTTTTCTGCCCTGGCACCTTTGCTGTGGGAGCAGTGGCTGGACGTTTGCCTTTTTTGCTGCGGAGGCTGCCGAGAGTGAAAAATGGTAGTTTTGAGGATAGATTGTGTAAGGAAACAGAGAGGGCCAAAGTGTGTGGGGCATTTGAAGGGGTTCCAGGAGGCAGTGAGGACCAGCATGACTTTTCTGCCCTGGCACCTTTGCTGTGGGTGCAGTGGCTGGACGTTTGCCTTTTTTGCTGCGGAGGCTGCCGAGAGTGAAAAATGGTTGTTTTGAGGATAGATTGTGTAAGGAAACAGAGAGGGCCAAAGTGTGTGGGGCATTTGAAGGGGCTCCAGGAGGCAGTGAGGACCAGCATGACTTTTCTGCCCTGGCACCTTTGCTGTGGGAGCAGTGGCTGGACGTTTGCCTTTTTTGCTGCGGAGGCTGCCGAGAGTGAAAAATGGTAGTTTTGAGGATAGATTGTGTAAGGAAAGAGAGAGGGCCAAAGTGTGTGGGGCACTTGAAGGGGTTCCAGGAGGCAGTGAGGACCAGCATGACTTTTCTGCCCTGGCACCTTTGCTGTGGGAGCAGTGGCTGGACGTTTGCCTTTTTGCTGCAGAGGCTGCCGAGAGTGAAAAATGGTAGTTTTGAGGATAGATTGTGTAAGGAAAGAGAGAGGGCCAAAGTGTGTGGGGCATTTGAAGGGGTTCCAGGAGGCAGTGAGGACCAGCATGACTTTTCTGCCCTGGCACCTTTGCTGTGGGAGCAGTGGCTGGACGTTTGCCTTTTTTGCTGCGGAGGCTGCCGAGAGTGAAAAATGGTAGTTTTGAGGATAGATTGTGTAAGGAAACAGAGAGGGCCAAAGTGTGTGGGGCATTTGAAGGGGTTCCAGGAGGCAGTGAGGACCAGCATGACTTTTCTGCCCTGGCACCTTTGCTGTGGGAGCAGTGGCTGGACGTTTGCCTTTTTTGCTGCGGAGGCTGCCGAGAGTGAAAAATGGTAGTTTTGAGGATAGATTGTGTAAGGAAACAGCGAGGGCCAAAGTGTGTGGGGCATTTGAAGGGGTTCCAGGAGGCAGTGAGGACCAGCATGACTTTTTTGCCATGGCATCTTTGCTGTGGGAGCAGAGGCTGGACGTTTGCCTTTTTTGCTGCGGAGGCTGCCGAGAGTGAAAAATGGTAGTTTTGAGGATAGATTGTGTAAGGAAACAGAGAGGGCCAAAGTGTGTGGGGCATTTGAAGGGGTTCCAGGAGGCAGTGAGGACCAGCATGACTTTTCTGCCCTGGCACCTTTGCTGTGGGAGCAGTGGCTGGACGTTTGCCTTTTTTGCTGCGGAGGCTGCCGAGAGTGAAAAATGGTAGTTTTGAGGATAGATTGTGTAAGGAAACAGAGAGGGCCAAAGTGTGTGGGGCATTTGAAGGGGCTCCAGGAGGCAGTGAGGACCAGCATGACTTTTCTGCCCTGGCACCTTTGCTGTGGGAGCAGTGGCTGGACGTTTGCCTTTTTTGCTGCGGAGGCTGCCGAGAGTGAAAAATGGTAGTTTTGAGGATAGATTGTGTAAGGAAAGAGAGAGGGCCAAAGTGTGTGGGGCATTTGAAGGGGTTCCAGGAGGCAGTGAGGACCAGCATGACTTTTCTGCCCTGGCACCTTTGCTGTGGGAGCAGTGGCTGGACGTTTGCCTTTTTTGCTGCGGAGGCTGCCGAGAGTGAAAAATGGTAGTTTTGAGGATAGATTGTGTAAGGAAACAGAGAGGGCCAAAGTGTGTGGGGCATTTGAAGGGGTTCCAGGAGGCAGTGAGGACCAGCATGACTTTTCTGCCCTGGCACCTTTGCTGTGGGAGCAGTGGCTGGACGTTTGCCTTTTTTGCTCCGGTGGCTGCCGAGAGTGAAAAATGGTAGTTTTGAGGATAGATTGTGTAAGGAAACAGAGAGGGCCAAAGTGTGTGGGGCATTTGAAGGGGTTCCAGGAGGCAGTGAGGACCAGCATGACTTTTCTGCCCTGGCACCTTTGCTGTGGGAGCAGTGGCTGGACGTTTGCCTTTTTTGCTGCGGAGGCTGCCGAGAGTGAAAAATGGTAGTTTTGAGGATAGATTGTGTAAGGAAAGAGAGAGGGCCAAAGTGTGTGGGGCATTTGAAGGGGTTCCAGGAGGCAGTGAGGACCAGCATGACTTTTCTGCCCTGGCACCTTTGCTGTGGGAGCAGTGGCTGGACGTTTGCCTTTTTTGCTGCGGAGGCTGCCGAGAGTGAAAAATGGTAGTTTTGAGGATAGATTGTGTAAGGAAACAGAGAGGGCCAAAGTGTGTGGGGCATTTGAAGGGGTTCCAGGAGGCAGTGAGGACCAGCATGACTTTTCTGCCCTGGCACCTTTGCTGTGGGAGCAGTGGCTGGACGTTTGCCTTTTTTGCTGCGGAGGCTGCCGAGAGTGAAAAATGGTAGTTTTGAGGATAGATTGTGTAAGGAAACAGAGAGGGCCAAAGTGTGTGGGGCATTTGAAGGGGTTCCAGGAGGCAGTGAGGACCAGCATGGCTTTTCTGCCCTGGCACCTTTGCTGTGGGAGCAGTGGCTGGACGTTTGCCTTTTTTGCTGCGGAGGCTGCCGAGAGTGAAAAATGGTAGTTTTGAGGATAGATTGTGTAAGGAAACAGAGAGGGCCAAAGTGTGTGGGGCATTTGAAGGGGTTCCAGGAGGCAGTGAGGACCAGCATGACTTTTCTGCCCTGGCACCTTTGCTGTGGGAGCAGTGGCTGGACGTTTGCCTTTTTTGCTGCGGAGGCTGCCGAGAGTGAAAAATGGTAGTTTTGAGGATAGATTGTGTAAGGAAAGAGAGAGGGCCAAAGTGTGTGGGGCATTTGAAGGGGTTCCAGGAGGCAGTGAGGACCAGCATGACTTTTCTGCCCTGGCACCTTTGCTGTGGGAGCAGTGGCTGGACGTTTGCCTTTTTTGCTGCGGAGGCTGCCGAGAGTGAAAAATGGTAGTTTTGAGGATAGATTGTGTAAGGAAAGAGAGAGGGCCAAAGTGTGTGGGGCATTTGAAGGGGTTCCAGGAGGCAGTGAGGACCAGCATGACTTTTCTGCCCTGGCACCTTTGCTGTGGGAGCAGTGGCTGGACGTTTGCCTTTTTTGCTGCGGAGGCTGCCGAGAGTGAAAAATGGTAGTTTTGAGGATAGATTGTGTAAGGAAACAGAGAGGGCCAAAGTGTGTGGGGCATTTGAAGGGGTTCCAGGAGGCAGTGAAGACCAGCATGACTTTTCTGCCCTGGCACCTTTGCTGTGGGAGCAGTGGCTGGACGTTTGCCTTTTTTGCTGCGGAGGCTGCCGAGAGTGAAAAATGGTAGTTTTGAGGATAGATTGTGTAAGGAAACAGAGAGGGCCCAAGTGTGTGGGGCATTTGAAGGGGTTCCAGGAGGCAGTGAGGACCAGCATGACTTTTCTGCCCTGGCACCTTTGCTGTGGGAGCAGTGGCTGGACGTTTGCCTTTTTTGCTGCGGAGGCTGCCGAGAGTGAAAAATGGTAGTTTTGAGGATAGATTGTGTAAGGAAAGAGAGAGGGCCAAAGTGTGTGGGGCATTTGAAGGGGTTCCAGGAGGCAGTGAGGACCAGCATGACTTTTCTGCCCTGGCACCTTTGCTGTGGGAGCAGTGGCTGGACGTTTGCCTTTTTTGCTGCGGAGGCTGCCGAGAGTGAAAAATGGTAGTTTTGAGGATGGATTGTGTAAGGAAAGAGAGAGGGCCAAAGTGTGTGGGGCATTTGAAGGGGTTCCAGGAGGCAGTGAGGACCAGCATGACTTTTCTGCCCTGGCACCTTTGCTGTGGGAGCAGTGGCTGGACGTTTGCCTTTTTTGCTGCGGAGGCTGCCGAGAGTGAAAAATGGTAGTTTTGAGGATAGATTGTGTAAGGAAAGAGAGAGGGCCAAAGTGTGTGGGGCATTTGAAGGGGTTCCAGGAGGCAGTGAGGACCAGCATGACTTTTCTGCCCTGGCACCTTTGCTGTGGGAGCAGTGGCTGGACGTTTGCCTTTTTTGCTGCGGAGGCTGCCGAGAGTGAAAAATGGTAGTTTTGAGGATAGATTGTGTAAGGAAACAGAGAGGGCCAAAGTGTGTGGGGCATTTGAAGGGGTTCCAGGAGGCAGTGAGGACCAGCATGGCTTTTCTGCCCTGGCACCTTTGCTGTGGGAGCAGTGGCTGGACGTTTGCCTTTTTTGCTGCGGAGGCTGCCGAGAGTGAAAAATGGTAGTTTTGAGGATAGATTGTGTAAGGAAACAGAGAGGGCCAAAGTGTGTGGGGCATTTGAAGGGGTTCCAGGAGGCAGTGAGGACCAGCATGACTTTTCTGCCCTGGCACCTTTGCTGTGGGAGCAGTGGCTGGACGTTTGCCTTTTTTGCTGCGGAGGCTGCCGAGAGTGAAAAATGGTAGTTTTGAGGATAGATTGTGTAAGGAAAGAGAGAGGGCCAAAGTGTGTGGGGCATTTGAAGGGGTTCCAGGAGGCAGTGAGGACCAGCATGACTTTTCTGCCCTGGCACCTTTGCTGTGGGAGCAGTGGCTGGACGTTTGCCTTTTTTGCTGCGGAGGCTGCCGAGAGTGAAAAATGGTAGTTTTGAGGATAGATTGTGTAAGGAAAGAGAGAGGGCCAAAGTGTGTGGGGCATTTGAAGGGGTTCCAGGAGGCAGTGAGGACCAGCATGACTTTTCTGCCCTGGCACCTTTGCTGTGGGAGCAGTGGCTGGACGTTTGCCTTTTTTGCTGCGGAGGCTGCCGAGAGTGAAAAATGGTAGTTTTGAGGATAGATTGTGTAAGGAAACAGAGAGGGCCAAAGTGTGTGGGGCATTTGAAGGGGTTCCAGGAGGCAGTGAAGACCAGCATGACTTTTCTGCCCTGGCACCTTTGCTGTGGGAGCAGTGGCTGGACGTTTGCCTTTTTTGCTGCGGAGGCTGCCGAGAGTGAAAAATGGTAGTTTTGAGGATAGATTGTGTAAGGAAACAGAGAGGGCCCAAGTGTGTGGGGCATTTGAAGGGGTTCCAGGAGGCAGTGAGGACCAGCATGACTTTTCTGCCCTGGCACCTTTGCTGTGGGAGCAGTGGCTGGACGTTTGCCTTTTTTGCTGCGGAGGCTGCCGAGAGTGAAAAATGGTAGTTTTGAGGATGGATTGTGTAAGGAAAGAGAGAGGGCCAAAGTGTGTGGGGCATTTGAAGGGGTTCCAGGAGGCAGTGAGGACCAGCATGACTTTTCTGCCCTGGCACCTTTGCTGTGGGAGCAGTGGCTGGACGTTTGCCTTTTTTGCTGCGGAGGCTGCCGAGAGTGAAAAATGGTAGTTTTGAGGATAGATTGTGTAAGGAAAGAGAGAGGGCCAAAGTGTGTGGGGCATTTGAAGGGGTTCCAGGAGGCAGTGAGGACCAGCATGACTTTTCTGCCCTGGCACCTTTGCTGTGGGAGCAGTGGCTGGACGTTTGCCTTTTTTGCTGCGGAGGCTGCCGAGAGTGAAAAATGGTAGTTTTGAGGATAGATTGTGTAAGGAAACAGAGAGGGCCAAAGTGTGTGGGGCATTTGAAGGGGTTCCAGGAGGCAGTGAGGACCAGCATGACTTTTCTGCCCTGGCACCTTTGCTGTGGGTGCAGTGGCTGGACGTTTGCCTTTTTTGCTCCGGAGGCTGCAGAGAGTGAAAAATGGTTGTTTTGAGGATAGATTGTGTAAGGAAACAGAGAGGGCCAAAGTGTGTGGGGCATTTGAAGGGGCTCCAGGAGGCAGTGAGGACCAGCATGACTTTTCTGCCCTGGCACCTTTGCTGTGGGAGCAGTGGCTGGACGTTTGCCTTTTTTGCTGCGGAGGCTGCCGAGAGTGAAAAATGGTAGTTTTGAGGATAGATTGTGTAAGGAAACAGAGAGGGCCAAAGTGTGTGGGGCATTTGAAGGGGTTCCAGGAGGCAGTGAGGACCAGCATGACTTTTCTGCCCTGGCACCTTTGCTGTGGGAGCAGTGGCTGGACGTTTGCCTTTTTTGCTGCGGAGGCTGCCGAGAGTGAAAAATGGTAGTTTTGAGGATAGATTGTGTAAGGAAAGAGAGAGGGCCAAAGTGTGTGGGGCATTTGAAGGGGTTCCAGGAGGCAGTGAGGACCAGCATGACTTTTCTGCCCTGGCACCTTTGCTGTGGGAGCAGTGGCTGGACGTTTGCCTTTTTTGCTGCGGAGGCTGCCGAGAGTGAAAAATGGTAGTTTTGAGGATAGATTGTGTAAGGAAACAGAGAGGGCCAAAGTGTGTGGGGCATTTGAAGGGGTTCCAGGAGGCAGTGAGGACCAGCATGACTTTTCTGCCCTGGCACCTTTGCTGTGGGAGCAGTGGCTGGACGTTTGCCTTTTTTGCTGCGGAGGCTGCCGAGAGTGAAAAATGGTAGTTTTGAGGATAGATTGTGTAAGGAAACAGAGAGGGCCCAAGTGTGTGGGGCATTTGAAGGGGTTCCAGGAGGCAGTGAGGACCATCATGACTTTTCTGCCCTGGCACCTTTGCTGTGGGAGCAGTGGCTGGACGTTTGCCTTTTTTGCTGCGGAGGCTGCCGAGAGTGAAAAATGGTAGTTTTGAGGATAGATTGTGTAAGGAAAGAGAGAGGGCCAAAGTGTGTGGGGCATTTGAAGGGGTTCCAGGAGGCAGTGAGGACCAGCATGACTTTTCTGCCCTGGCACCTTTGCTGTGGGAGCAGTGGCTGGACGTTTGCCTTTTTTGCTGCGGAGGCTGCCGAGAGTGAAAAATGGTAGTTTTGAGGATAGATTGTGTAAGGAAAGAGAGAGGGCCAAAGTGTGTGGGGCATTTGAAGGGGTTCCAGGAGGCAGTGAGGACCAGCATGACTTTTCTGCCCTGGCACCTTTGCTGTGGGAGCAGTGGCTGGACGTTTGCCTTTTTTGCTGCGGAGGCTGCCGAGAGTGAAAAATGGTAGTTTTGAGGATAGATTGTGTAAGGAAACAGAGAGGGCCCAAGTGTGTGGGGCATTTGAAGGGGTTCCAGGAGGCAGTGAGGACCAGCATGACTTTTCTGCCCTGGCACCTTTGCTGTGGGAGCAGTGGCTGGACGTTTGCCTTTTTTGCTGCGGAGGCTGCCGAGAGTGAAAAATGGTAGTTTTGAGGATAGATTGTGTAAGGAAAGAGAGAGGGCCAAAGTGTGTGGGGCATTTGAAGGGGTTCCAGGAGGCAGTGAGGACCAGCATGACTTTTCTGCCCTGGCACCTTTGCTGTGGGAGCAGTGGCTGGACGTTTGCCTTTTTTGCTGCGGAGGCTGCCGAGAGTGAAAAATGGTAGTTTTGAGGATAGATTGTGTAAGGAAACAGAGAGGGCCAAAGTGTGTGGGGCATTTGAAGGGGTTCCAGGAGGCAGTGAGGACCAGCATGACTTTTCTGCCCTGGCACCTTTGCTGTGGGAGTAGTGGCTGGACGTTTGCCTTTTTTGCTGCGGAGGCTGCCGAGAGTGAAAAATGGTAGTTTTGAGGATAGATTGTGTAAGGAAACAGAGAGGGCCAAAGTGTGTGGGGCATTTGAAGGGGTTCCAGGAGGCAGTGAGGACCAGCATGACTTTTCTGCCCTGGCACCTTTGCTGTGGGAGCAGTGGCTGGACGTTTGCCTTTTTTGCTGCGGAGGCTGCCGAGAGTGAAAAATGGTAGTTTTGAGGATAGATTGTGTAAGGAAAGAGAGAGGGCCAAAGTGTGTGGGGCATTTGAAGGGGTTCCAGGAGGCAGTGAGGACCAGCATGACTTTTCTGCCCTGGCACCTTTGCTGTGGGAGCAGTGGCTGGACGTTTGCCTTTTTTGCTGCGGAGGCTGCCGAGAGTGAAAAATGGTAGTTTTGAGGATAGATTGTGTAAGGAAACAGAGAGGGCCAAAGTGTGTGGGGCATTTGAAGGGGTTCCAGGAGGCAGTGAGGACCAGCATGACTTTTCTGCCCTGGCACCTTTGCTGTGGGAGCAGTGGCTGGACGTTTGCCTTTTTTGCTGCGGAGGCTGCCGAGAGTGAAAAATGGTAGTTTTGAGGATAGATTGTGTAAGGAAACAGCGAGGGCCAAAGTGTGTGGGGCATTTGAAGGGGTTCCAGGAGGCAGTGAGGACCAGCATGACTTTTTTGCCATGGCATCTTTGCTGTGGGAGCAGAGGCTGGACGTTTGCCTTTTTTGCTGCGGAGGCTGCCGAGAGTGAAAAATGGTAGTTTTGAGGATAGATTGTGTAAGGAAAGAGAGAGGGCCAAAGTGTGTGGGGCATTTGAAGGGGTTCCAGGAGGCAGTGAGGACCAGCATGACTTTTCTGCCCGGGCACCTTTGCTGTGGGAGCAGTGGCTGGACGTTTGCCTTTTTTGCTGCGGAGGCTGCCGAGAGTGAAAAATGGTAGTTTTGAGGATAGATTGTGTAAGGAAACAGAGAGGGCCAAAGTGTGTGGGGCATTTGAAGGGGTTCCAGGAGGCAGTGAGGACCAGCATGACTTTTCTGCCCTGGCACCTTTGCTGTGGGAGCAGTGGCTGGACGTTTGCCTTTTTTGCTCCGGAGGCTGCCGAGAGTGAAAAATGGTAGTTTTGAGGATAGATTGTGTAAGGAAAGAGAGAGGGCCAAAGTGTGTGGGGCATTTGAAGGGGTTCCAGGAGGCAGTGAGGACCAGCATGACTTTTCTGCCCTGGCACCTTTGCTGTGGGAGCAGTGGCTGGACGTTTGCCTTTTTTGCTGCGGAGGCTGCCGAGAGTGAAAAATGGTAGTTTTGAGGATAGATTGTGTAAGGAAACAGAGAGGGCCAAAGTGTGTGGGGCATTTGAAGGGGTTCCAGGAGGCAGTGAGGACCAGCATGACTTTTCTGCCCTGGCACCTTTGCTGTGGGAGCAGTGGCTGGACGTTTGCCTTTTTTGCTGCGGAGGCTGCCGAGAGTGAAAAATGGTAGTTTTGAGGATAGATTGTGTAAGGAAAGAGAGAGGGCCAAAGTGTGTGGGGCATTTGAAGGGGCTCCAGGAGGCAGTGAGGACCAGCATGACTTTTCTGCCCTGGCACCTTTGCTGTGGGAGCAGTGGCTGGACGTTTGCCTTTTTTGCTGCGGAGGCTGCCGAGAGTGAAAAATGGTAGTTTTGAGGATAGATTGTGTAAGGAAAGAGAGAGGGCCAAAGTGTGTGGGGCATTTGAAGGGGTTCCAGGAGGCAGTGAGGACCAGCATGACTTTTCTGCCCTGGCACCTTTGCTGTGGGAGCAGTGGCTGGACGTTTGCCTTTTTTGCTGCGGAGGCTGCCGAGAGTGAAAAATGGTTGTTTTGAGGATAGATTGTGTAAGGAAACAGAGAGGGCCAAAGTGTGTGGGGCATTTGAAGGGGCTCCAGGAGGCAGTGAGGACCAGCATGACTTTTCTGCCCTGGCACCTTTGCTGTGGGAGCAGTGGCTGGACGTTTGCCTTTTTTGCTGCGGAGGCTGCCGAGAGTGAAAAATGGTAGTTTTGAGGACAGATTGTGTAAGGAAACAGAGAGGGCCAAAGTGTGTGGGGCATTTGAAGGGGCTCCAGGAGGCAGTGAGGACCAGCATGACTTTTCTGCCCTGGCACCTTTGCTGTGGGAGCAGTGGCTGGACGTTTGCCTTTTTTGCTGCGGAGGCTGCCGAGAGTGAAAAATGGTAGTTTTGAGGACAGATTGTGTAAGGAAACAGAGAGGGCCAAAGTGTGTGGGGCATTTGAAGGGGTTCCAGGAGGCAGTGAGGACCAGCATGACTTTTCTGCCCTGGCACCTTTGCTGTGGGAGCAGTGGCTGGACGTTTGCCTTTTTTGCTGCGGAGGCTGCCGAGAGTGAAAAATGGTAGTTTTGAGGATAGATTGTGTAAGGAAAGAGAGAGGGCCAAAGTGTGTGGGGCATTTGAAGGGGTTCCAGGAGGCAGTGAGGACCAGCATGACTTTTCTGCCCTGGCACCTTTGCTGTGGGAGCAGTGGCTGGACGTTTGCCTTTTTTGCTGCGGAGGCTGCCGAGAGTGAAAAATGGTAGTTTTGAGGATAGATTGTGTAAGGAAACAGAGAGGGCCCAAGTGTGTGGGGCATTTGAAGGGGTTCCAGGAGGCAGTGAGGACCAGCATGACTTTTCTGCCCTGGCACCTTTGCTGTGGGAGCAGTGGCTGGACGTTTGCCTTTTTTGCTGCGGAGGCTGCCGAGAGTGAAAAATGGTAGTTTTGAGGATAGATTGTGTAAGGAAACAGAGAGGGCCAAAGTGTGTGGGGCATTTGAAGGGGTTCCAGGAGGCAGTGAGGACCAGCATGACTTTTCTGCCCTGGCACCTTTGCCGTGGGAGCAGTGGCTGGACGTTTGCCTTTTTTGCTGCGGAGGCTGCCGAGAGTGAAAAATGGTAGTTTTGAGGATAGATTGTGTAAGGAAAGAGAGAGGGCCAAAGTGTGTGGGGCATTTGAAGGGGTTCCAGGAGGCAGTGAGGACCAGCATGACTTTTTTGCCATGGCATCTTTGCTGTGGGAGCAGAGGCTGGACGTTTGCCTTTTTTGCTGCGGAGGCTGCCGAGAGTGAAAAATGGTAGTTTTGAGGATAGATTGTGTAAGGAAACAGAGAGGGCCAAAGTGTGTGGGGCATTTGAAGGGGTTCCAGGAGGCAGTGAGGACCAGCATGACTTTTCTGCCCTGGCACCTTTGCTGTGGGAGCAGAGGCTGGACGTTTGCCTTTTTTGCTGCGGAGGCTGCCGAGAGTGAAAAATGGTAGTTTTGAGGATAGATTGTGTAAGGAAACAGAGAGGGCCAAAGTGTGTGGGGCATTTGAAGGGGTTCCAGGAGGCAGTGAAGACCAGCATGACTTTTCTGCCCTGGCACCTTTGCTGTGGGAGCAGTGGCTGGACGTTTGCCTTTTTTGCTGCAGAGGCTGCCGAGAGTGAAAAATGGTAGTTTTGAGGATAGATTGTGTAAGGAAAGAGAGAGGGCCAAAGTGTGTGGGGCATTTGAAGGGGTTCCAGGAGGCAGTGAGGACCAGCATGACTTTTCTGCCCTGGCACCTTTGCTGTGGGAGCAGTGGCTGGACGTTTGCCTTTTTTGCTGCGGAGGCTGCCGAGAGTGAAAAATGGTAGTTTTGAGGATAGATTGTGTAAGGAAACAGAGAGGGCCAAAGTGTGTGGGGCATTTGAAGGGGTTCCAGGAGGCAGTGAGGACCAGCATGACTTTTCTGCCCTGGCACCTTTGCTGTGGGAGCAGTGGCTGGACGTTTGCCTTTTTTGCTGCGGAGGCTGCCGAGAGTGAAAAATGGTAGTTTTGAGGATAGATTGTGTAAGGAAACAGCGAGGGCCAAAGTGTGTGGGGCATTTGAAGGGGTTCCAGGAGGCAGTGAGGACCAGCATGACTTTTCTGCCCTGGCACCTTTGCTGTGGGAGCAGTGGCTGGACGTTTGCCTTTTTTGCTGCGGAGGCTGCCGAGAGTGAAAAATGGTAGTTTTGAGGATAGATTGTGTAAGGAAACAGAGAGGGCCAAAGTGTGTGGGGCATTTGAAGGGGTTCCAGGAGGCAGTGAGGACCAGCATGACTTTTCTGCCCTGGCACCTTTGCTGTGGGAGCAGTGGCTGGACGTTTGCCTTTTTTGCTCTGGAGGCGGACAAGAGTGAAAAATGGTAGTTTTGAGGATAGATTGTGTAAGGAAAGAGAGAGGGCCAAAGTGTGTGGGGCATTTGAAGGGGTTCCAGGAGGCAGTGAGGACCAGCATGACTTTTCTGCCCTGGCACCTTTGCTGTGGGAGCAGTGGCTGGACGTTTGCCTTTTTTGCTCCGGTGGCTGTAGAGAGTGAAAAATGGTAGTTTTGAGGATAGATTGTGTAAGGAAACAGAGAGGGCCAAAGTGTGTGGGGCATTTGAAGGGGTTCCAGGAGGCAGTGAGGACCAGCATGACTTTTCTGCCCTGGCACCTTTGCTGTGGGAGCAGTGGCTGGACGTTTGCCTTTTTTGCTGCGGAGGCTGCCGAGAGTGAAAAATGGTAGTTTTGAGGATAGATTGTGTAAGGAAACAGAGAGGGCCAAAGTGTGTGGGGTATTTGAAGGGGTTCCAGGAGGCAGTGAGGACCAGCATGACTTTTCTGCCCTGGCACCTTTGCTGTGGGAGCAGTGGCTGGACGTTTGCCTTTTTTGCTGCGGAGGCTGCCGAGAGTGAAAAATGGTAGTTTTGAGGATAGATTGTGTAAGGAAACAGAGAGGGCCAAAGTGTGTGGGGCATTTGAAGGGGTTCCAGGAGGCAGTGAAGACCAGCATGACTTTTTTGCCCTGGCACCTTTGCTGTGGGAGCAGCGGCTGGACGTTTGCCTTTTTTGCTGCGGAGGCTGCCGAGAGTGAAAAATGGTAGTTTTGAGGATAGATTGTGTAAGGAAACAGAGAGGGCCAAAGTGTGTGGGGCATTTGAAGGGGTTCCAGGAGGCAGTGAGGACCAGCATGACTTTTCTGCCTTGGCACCTTTGCTGTGGGAGCAGTGGCTGGACGTTTGCCTTTTTTGCTGCGGAGGCTGCCGAGAGTGAAAAATGGTAGTTTTGAGGATAGATTGTGTAAGGAAAGAGAGAGGGCCAAAGTGTGTGGGGCATTTGAAGGGGTTCCAGGAGGCAGTGAGGACCAGCATGACTTTTCTGCCCTGGCACCTTTGCTGTGGGAGCAGTGGCTGGACGTTTGCCTTTTTTGCTGCGGAGGCTGCCGAGAGTGAAAAATGGTAGTTTTGAGGATAGATTGTGTAAGGAAACAGAGAGGGCCCAAGTGTGTGGGGCATTTGAAGGGGTTCCAGGAGGCAGTGAGGACCAGCATGACTTTTCTGCCCTGGCACCTTTGCTGTGGGAGCAGTGGCTGGACGTTTGCCTTTTTTGCTGCGGAGGCTGCCGAGAGTGAAAAATGGTAGTTTTGAGGATAGATTGTGTAAGGAAACAGAGAGGGCCAAAGTGTGTGGGGCATTTGAAGGGGTTCCAGGAGGCAGTGAGGACCAGCATGACTTTTCTGCCCTGGCACCTTTGCCGTGGGAGCAGTGGCTGGACGTTTGCCTTTTTTGCTGCGGAGGCTGCCGAGAGTGAAAAATGGTAGTTTTGAGGATAGATTGTGTAAGGAAAGAGAGAGGGCCAAAGTGTGTGGGGCATTTGAAGGGGTTCCAGGAGGCAGTGAGGACCAGCATGACTTTTTTGCCATGGCATCTTTGCTGTGGGAGCAGAGGCTGGACGTTTGCCTTTTTTGCTGCGGAGGCTGCCGAGAGTGAAAAATGGTAGTTTTGAGGATAGATTGTGTAAGGAAACAGAGAGGGCCAAAGTGTGTGGGGCATTTGAAGGGGTTCCAGGAGGCAGTGAGGACCAGCATGACTTTTCTGCCCTGGCACCTTTGCTGTGGGAGCAGAGGCTGGACGTTTGCCTTTTTTGCTGCGGAGGCTGCCGAGAGTGAAAAATGGTAGTTTTGAGGATAGATTGTGTAAGGAAACAGAGAGGGCCAAAGTGTGTGGGGCATTTGAAGGGGTTCCAGGAGGCAGTGAAGACCAGCATGACTTTTCTGCCCTGGCACCTTTGCTGTGGGAGCAGTGGCTGGACGTTTGCCTTTTTTGCTGCGGAGGCTGCCGAGAGTGAAAAATGGTAGTTTTGAGGATAGATTGTGTAAGGAAAGAGAGAGGGCCAAAGTGTGTGGGGCATTTGAAGGGGTTCCAGGAGGCAGTGAGGACCAGCATGACTTTTCTGCCCTGGCACCTTTGCTGTGGGAGCAGTGGCTGGACGTTTGCCTTTTTTGCTGCGGAGGCTGCCGAGAGTGAAAAATGGTAGTTTTGAGGATAGATTGTGTAAGGAAAGAGAGAGGGCCAAAGTGTGTGGGGCATTTGAAGGGGTTCCAGGAGGCAGTGAGGACCAGCATGACTTTTCTGCCCTGGCACCTTTGCCGTGGGAGCAGTGGCTGGACGTTTGCCTTTTTTGCTGCGGAGGCTGCCGAGAGTGAAAAATGGTAGTTTTGAGGATAGATTGTGTAAGGAAAGAGAGAGGGCCAAAGTGTGTGGGGCATTTGAAGGGGTTCCAGGAGGCAGTGAGGACCAGCATGACTTTTTTGCCATGGCATCTTTGCTGTGGGAGCAGAGGCTGGACGTTTGCCTTTTTTGCTGCGGAGGCTGCCGAGAGTGAAAAATGGTAGTTTTGAGGATAGATTGTGTAAGGAAACAGAGAGGGCCAAAGTGTGTGGGGCATTTGAAGGGGTTCCAGGAGGCAGTGAGGACCAGCATGACTTTTCTGCCCTGGCACCTTTGCTGTGGGAGCAGAGGCTGGACGTTTGCCTTTTTTGCTGCGGAGGCTGCCGAGAGTGAAAAATGGTAGTTTTGAGGATAGATTGTGTAAGGAAACAGAGAGGGCCAAAGTGTGTGGGGCATTTGAAGGGGTTCCAGGAGGCAGTGAAGACCAGCATGACTTTTCTGCCCTGGCACCTTTGCTGTGGGAGCAGTGGCTGGACGTTTGCCTTTTTTGCTGCAGAGGCTGCCGAGAGTGAAAAATGGTAGTTTTGAGGATAGATTGTGTAAGGAAAGAGAGAGGGCCAAAGTGTGTGGGGCATTTGAAGGGGTTCCAGGAGGCAGTGAGGACCAGCATGACTTTTCTGCCCTGGCACCTTTGCTGTGGGAGCAGTGGCTGGACGTTTGCCTTTTTTGCTGCGGAGGCTGCCGAGAGTGAAAAATGGTAGTTTTGAGGATAGATTGTGTAAGGAAAGAGAGAGGGCCAAAGTGTGTGGGGCATTTGAAGGGGTTCCAGGAGGCAGTGAGGACCAGCATGACTTTTCTGCCCTGGCACCTTTGCTGTGGGAGCAGTGGCTGGACGTTTGCCTTTTTTGCTGCGGAGGCTGCCGAGAGTGAAAAATGGTAGTTTTGAGGATAGATTGTGTAAGGAAACAGCGAGGGCCAAAGTGTGTGGGGCATTTGAAGGGGTTCCAGGAGGCAGTGAGGACCAGCATGACTTTTCTGCCCTGGCACCTTTGCTGTGGGAGCAGTGGCTGGACGTTTGCCTTTTTTGCTGCGGAGGCTGCCGAGAGTGAAAAATGGTAGTTTTGAGGATAGATTGTGTAAGGAAACAGAGAGGGCCAAAGTGTGTGGGGCATTTGAAGGGGTTCCAGGAGGCAGTGAGGACCAGCATGACTTTTCTGCCCTGGCACCTTTGCTGTGGGAGCAGTGGCTGGACGTTTGCCTTTTTTGCTCTGGAGGCGGACAAGAGTGAAAAATGGTAGTTTTGAGGATAGATTGTGTAAGGAAAGAGAGAGGGCCAAAGTGTGTGGGGCATTTGAAGGGGTTCCAGGAGGCAGTGAGGACCAGCATGACTTTTCTGCCCTGGCACCTTTGCTGTGGGAGCAGTGGCTGGACGTTTGCCTTTTTTGCTCCGGTGGCTGTAGAGAGTGAAAAATGGTAGTTTTGAGGATAGATTGTGTAAGGAAACAGAGAGGGCCAAAGTGTGTGGGGCATTTGAAGGGGTTCCAGGAGGCAGTGAGGACCAGCATGACTTTTCTGCCCTGGCACCTTTGCTGTGGGAGCAGTGGCTGGACGTTTGCCTTTTTTGCTGCGGAGGCTGCCGAGAGTGAAAAATGGTAGTTTTGAGGATAGATTGTGTAAGGAAACAGAGAGGGCCAAAGTGTGTGGGGTATTTGAAGGGGTTCCAGGAGGCAGTGAGGACCAGCATGACTTTTCTGCCCTGGCACCTTTGCTGTGGGAGCAGTGGCTGGACGTTTGCCTTTTTTGCTGCGGAGGCTGCCGAGAGTGAAAAATGGTAGTTTTGAGGATAGATTGTGTAAGGAAACAGAGAGGGCCAAAGTGTGTGGGGCATTTGAAGGGGTTCCAGGAGGCAGTGAAGACCAGCATGACTTTTTGCCCTGGCACCTTTGCTGTGGGAGCAGCGGCTGGACGTTTGCCTTTTTTGCTGCGGAGGCTGCCGAGAGTGAAAAATGGTAGTTTTGAGGATAGATTGTGTAAGGAAACAGAGAGGGCCAAAGTGTGTGGGGCATTTGAAGGGGTTCCAGGAGGCAGTGAGGACCAGCATGACTTTTCTGCCTTGGCACCTTTGCTGTGGGAGCAGTGGCTGGACGTTTGCCTTTTTTGCTGCGGAGGCTGCCGAGAGTGAAAAATGGTAGTTTTGAGGATAGATTGTGTAAGGAAAGAGAGAGGGCCAAAGTGTGTGGGGCATTTGAAGGGGTTCCAGGAGGCAGTGAGGACCAGCATGACTTTTCTGCCCTGGCACCTTTGCTGTGGGAGCAGTGGCTGGACGTTTGCCTTTTTTGCTGCGGAGGCTGCCGAGAGTGAAAAATGGTAGTTTTGAGGATAGATTGTGTAAGGAAACAGAGAGGGCCAAAGTGTGTGGGGTATTTGAAGGGGTTCCAGGAGGCAGTGAGGACCAGCATGACTTTTCTGCCCTGGCACCTTTGCTGTGGGAGCAGTGGCTGGACGTTTGCCTTTTTTGCTGCAGAGGCTGCCGAGAGTGAAAAATGGTAGTTTTGAGGATAGATTGTGTAAGGAAACAGAGAGGGCCAAAGTGTGTGGGGCATTTGAAGGGGTTCCAGGAGGCAGTGAAGACCAGCATGACTTTTTTGCCCTGGCACCTTTGCTGTGGGAGCAGCGGCTGGACGTTTGCCTTTTTTGCTGCGGAGGCTGCCGAGAGTGAAAAATGGTAGTTTTGAGGATAGATTGTGTAAGGAAACAGAGAGGGCCAAAGTGTGTGGGGCATTTGAAGGGGTTCCAGGAGGCAGTGAGGACCAGCATGACTTTTCTGCCTTGGCACCTTTGCTGTGGGAGCAGTGGCTGGACGTTTGCCTTTTTTGCTGCGGAGGCTGGCGAGAGTGAAAAATGGTAGTTTTGAGGATAGATTGTGTAAGGAAAGAGAGAGGGCCAAAGTGTGTGGGGCATTTGAAGGGGTTCCAGGAGGCAGTGAGGACCAGCATGACTTTTCTGCCCTGGCACCTTTGCTGTGGGAGCAGTGGCTGGACGTTTGCCTTTTTTGCTCCGGAGGCTGCCGAGAGTGAAAAATGGTAGTTTTGAGGATAGATTGTGTAAGGAAAGAGAGAGGGCCAAAGTGTGTGGGGCATTTGAAGGGGTTCCAGGAGGCAGTGAGGACCAGCATGACTTTTCTGCCCTGGCACCTTTGCTGTGGGAGCAGTGGCTGGACGTTTGCCTTTTTTGCTGCGGAGGCTGCCGAGAGTGAAAAATGGTAGTTTTGAGGATAGATTGTGTAAGGAAACAGAGAGGGCCAAAGTGTGTGGGGCATTTGAAGGGGTTCCAGGAGGCAGTGAGGACCAGCATGACTTTTCTGCCCTGGCACCTTTGCTGTGGGAGCAGTGGCTGGACGTTTGCCTTTTTTGCTGCGGAGGCTGCCGAGAGTGAAAAATGGTAGTTTTGAGGATAGATTGTGTAAGGAAAGAGAGAGGGCCAAAGTGTGTGGGGCATTTGAAGGGGTTCCAGGAGGCAGTGAGGACCAGCATGACTTTTCTGCCCTGGCACCTTTGCTGTGGGAGCAGTGGCTGGACGTTTGCCTTTTTTGCTGCGGAGGCTGCCGAGAGTGAAAAATGGTAGTTTTGAGGATAGATTGTGTAAGGAAAGAGAGAGGGCCAAAGTGTGTGGGGCATTTGAAGGGGTTCCAGGAGGCAGTGAGGACCAGCATGACTTTTCTGCCCTGGCACCTTTGCTGTGGGAGCAGTGGCTGGACGTTTGCCTTTTTTGCTGCGGAGGCTGCCGAGAGTGAAAAATGGTAGTTTTGAGGATAGATTGTGTAAGGAAACAGAGAGGGCCAAAGTGTGTGGGGCATTTGAAGGGGTTCCAGGAGGCAGTGAGGACCAGCATGACTTTTCTGCCCTGGCACCTTTGCTGTGGGAGCAGTGGCTGGACGTTTGCCTTTTTTGCTGCGGAGGCTGCCGAGAGTGAAAAATGGTAGTTTTGAGGATAGATTGTGTAAGGAAAGAGAGAGGGCCAAAGTGTGTGGGGCATTTGAAGGGGTTCCAGGAGGCAGTGAGGACCAGCATGACTTTTCTGCCCTGGCACCTTTGCTGTGGGAGCAGTGGCTGGACGTTTGCCTTTTTTGCTGCGGAGGCTGCCGAGAGTGAAAAATGGTAGTTTTGAGGATAGATTGTGTAAGGAAAGAGAGAGGGCCAAAGTGTGTGGGGCATTTGAAGGGGTTCCAGGAGGCAGTGAGGACCAGCATGACTTTTCTGCCCTGGCACCTTTGCTGTGGGAGCAGTGGCTGGACGTTTGCCTTTTTTGCTGCGGAGGCTGCCGAGAGTGAAAAATGGTAGTTTTGAGGATAGATTGTGTAAGGAAACAGAGAGGGCCCAAGTGTGTGGGGCATTTGAAGGGGTTCCAGGAGGCAGTGAGGACCAGCATGACTTTTCTGCCCTGGCACCTTTGCTGTGGGAGCAGTGGCTGGACGTTTGCCTTTTTTGCTGCGGAGGCTGCCGAGAGTGAAAAATGGTAGTTTTGAGGATAGATTGTGTAAGGAAAGAGAGAGGGCCAAAGTGTGTGGGGCATTTGAAGGGGTTCCAGGAGGCAGTGAGGACCAGCATGACTTTTCTGCCCTGGCACCTTTGCTGTGGGAGCAGTGGCTGGACGTTTGCCTTTTTTGCTGCGGAGGCTGCCGAGAGTGAAAAATGGTAGTTTTGAGGATAGATTGTGTAAGGAAACAGAGAGGGCCCAAGTGTGTGGGGCATTTGAAGGGGTTCCAGGAGGCAGTGAGGACCAGCATGACTTTTCTGCCCTGGCACCTTTGCTGTGGGAGCAGTGGCTGGACGTTTGCCTTTTTTGCTGCGGAGGCTGGCGAGAGTGAAAAATGGTAGTTTTGAGGATAGATTGTGTAAGGAAAGAGAGAGGGCCAAAGTGTGTGGGGCATTTGAAGGGGTTCCAGGAGGCAGTGAGGACCAGCATGACTTTTCTGCCCTGGCACCTTTGCTGTGGGAGCAGTGGCTGGACGTTTGCCTTTTTTGCTGCGGAGGCTGCCGAGAGTGAAAAATGGTAGTTTTGAGGATAGATTGTGTAAGGAAACAGAGAGGGCCAAAGTGTGTGGGGCATTTGAAGGGGTTCCAGGAGGCAGTGAGGACCAGCATGACTTTTCTGCCCTGGCACCTTTGGTGTGGGAGCAGTGGCTGGACGTTTGCCTTTTTTGCTGCGGAGGCTGCCGAGAGTGAAAAATGGTAGTTTTGAGGATAGATTGTGTAAGGAAAGAGAGAGGGCCAAAGTGTGTGGGGCATTTGAAGGGGTTCCAGGAGGCAGTGAGGACCAGCATGACTTTTCTGCCCTGGCACCTTTGCTGTGGGAGCAGTGGCTGGACGTTTGCCTTTTTTGCTCCGGTGGCTGCCGAGAGTGAAAAATGGTAGTTTTGAGGATAGATTGTGTAAGGAAACAGAGAGGGCCAAAGTGTGTGGGGCATTTGAAGGGGTTCCAGGAGGCAGTGAGGACCAGCATGACTTTTCTGCCCTGGCACCTTTGCTGTGGGAGCAGTGGCTGGACGTTTGCCTTTTTTGCTGCGGAGGCTGCCGAGAGTGAAAAATGGTAGTTTTGAGGATAGATTGTGTAAGGAAACAGAGAGGGCCAAAGTGTGTGGGGTATTTGAAGGGGTTCCAGGAGGCAGTGAGGACCAGCATGACTTTTCTGCCCTGGCACCTTTGCTGTGGGAGCAGTGGCTGGACGTTTGCCTTTTTTGCTGCGGAGGCTGCCGAGAGTGAAAAATGGTAGTTTTGAGGATAGATTGTTTAAGGAAACAGAGAGGGCCAAAGTGTGTGGGGCATTTGAAGGGGTTCCAGGAGGCAGTGAGGACCAGCATGACTTTTCTGCCCTGGCACCTTTGCTGTGGGAGCAGTGGCTGGACGTTTGCCTTTTTTGCTGCGGAGGCTGCCGAGAGTGAAAAATGGTAGTTTTGAGGATAGATTGTGTAAGGAAACAGAGAGGGCCAAAGTGTGTGGAGCATTTGAAGAGGTTCCAGGAGGCAGTGAGGACCAGCATGACTTTTCTGCCCTGGCACCTTTGCTGTGGGAGCAGTGGCTGGACGTTTGCCTTTTTTGCTGCAGAGGCTGCCGAGAGTGAAAAATGGTAGTTTTGAGGATAGATTGTGTAAGGAAACAGAGAGGGCCAAAGTGTGTGGGGCATTTGAAGGGGTTCCAGGAGGCAGTGAGGACCAGCATGACTTTTCTGCCCTGGCACCTTTGCTGTGGGAGCAGTGGCTGGACGTTTGCCTTTTTTGCTGCGGAGGCTGCCGAGAGTGAAAAATGGTAGTTTTGAGGATAGATTGTGTAAGGAAACAGAGAGGGCCAAAGTGTGTGGGGCATTTGAAGGGGTTCCAGGAGGCAGTGAGGACCAGCATGACTTTTCTGCCCTGGCACCTTTGCTGTGGGAGCAGTGGCTGGACGTTTGCCTTTTTTGCTCCGGTGGCTGCCGAGAGTGAAAAATGGTAGTTTTGAGGATAGATTGTGTAAGGAAACAGAGAGGGCCAAAGTGTGTGGGGCATTTGAAGGGGTTCCAGGAGGCAGTGAGGACCAGCATGACTTTTCTGCCCTGGCACCTTTGCTGTGGGAGCAGTGGCTGGACGTTTGCCTTTTTTGCTGCGGAGGCTGCCGAGAGTGAAAAATGGTAGTTTTGAGGATAGATTGTGTAAGGAAACAGAGAGGGCCAAAGTGTGTGGGGCATTTGAAGGGGTTCCAGGAGGCAGTGAGGACCAGCATGACTTTTCTGCCCTGGCACCTTTGCTGTGGGAGCAGTGGCTGGACGTTTGCCTTTTTTGCTGCGGAGGCTGCCGAGAGTGAAAAATGGTAGTTTTGAGGATAGATTGTGTAAGGAAAGAGAGAGGGCCAAAGTGTGTGGGGCATTTGAAGGGGTTCCAGGAAGCAGTGAGGACCAGCATGACTTTTCTGCCCTGGCACCTTTGCTGTGGGAGCAGTGGCTGGACGTTTGCCTTTTTTGCTGCGGAGGCTGCCAAGAGTGAAAAATGGTAGTTTTGAGGATAGATTGTGTAAGGAAACAGAGAGGGCCAAAGTGTGTGGGGCATTTGAAGGGGTTCCAGGAAGCAGTGAGGACCAGCATGACTTTTCTGCCCTGGCACCTTTGCTGTGGGAGCAGTGGCTGGACGTTTGCCTTTTTTGCTGTGGAGGCTGCCAATAGTGAAAAATGGTAGTTTTGAGGATAGATTGTGTAAGGAAACAGAGAGGGCCAAAGTGTGTGGGGCATTTGAAGGGGTTCCAGGAGGCAGTGAGGACCAGCATGACTTTTCTGCCCTGGCACCTTTGCTGTGGGAGCAGTGGCTGGACGTTTGCCTTTTTTGCTCCGGTGGCTGCCGAGAGTGAAAAATGGTAGTTTTGAGGATAGATTGTGTAAGGAAACAGAGAGGGCCCAAGTGTGTGGGGCATTTGAAGGGGTTCCAGGAGGCAGTGAGGACCAGCATGACGTTTCTGCCCTGGCACCTTTGCTGTGGGAGCAGTGGCTGGACGTTTGCCTTTTTTGCTCCTGAGGTTGCCGAGAGTGAAAAATGGTGGTTTTGAGGATAGATTGTGTAAGGAAACAGAGAGGGCCAAAGTGTGTGGGGCATTTGAAGGGGTTCCAGGAGGCAGTGAGGACCAGCATGACTTTTCTGCCCTGGCACCTTTGCTGTGGGAGCAGTGGCTGGACGTTTGCCTTTTTTGCTGCGGAGGCTGCCGAGAGTGAAAAATGGTAGTTTTGAGGATAGATTGTGTAAGGAAACAGAGAGGGCCAAAGTGTGTGGGGCATTTGAAGGGGTTCCAGGAGGCAGTGAGGACCAGCATGACTTTTCTGCCCTGGCACCTTTGCTGTGGGAGCAGTGGCTGGACGTTTGCCTTTTTTGCTCCGGTGGCTGCCGAGAGTGAAAAATGGTAGTTTTGAGGATAGATTGTGTAAGGAAACAGAGAGGGCCAAAGTGTGTGGGGCATTTGAAGGGGTTCCAGGAGGCAGTGAGGACCAGCATGACTTTTCTGCCCTGGCACCTTTGCTGTGGGAGCAGTGGCTGGACGTTTGCCTTTTTTGCTGCGGAGGCTGCCGAGAGTGAAAAATGGTAGTTTTGAGGATAGATTGTGTAAGGAAACAGAGAGGGCCCAAGTGTGTGGGGCATTTGAAGGGGTTCCAGGAGGCAGTGAGGACCAGCATGACTTTTGTGCCCTGGCACCTTTGCTGTGGGAGCAGTGGCTGGACGTTTGCCTTTTTTGTTCCTGAGGTTGCCGAGAGTGAAAAATGGTAGTTTTGAGGATAGATTGTGTAAGGAAACAGAGAGGGCCAAAGTGTGTGGGGCATTTGAAGGGGTTCCAGGAGGCAGTGAGGACCAGCATGACTTTTCTGCCCTGGCACCTTTGCTGTGGGAGCAGTGGCTGGACGTTTGCCTTTTTTGCTCCGGAGGCTGCCGAGAGTGAAAAATGGTAGTTTTGAGGATAGATTGTGTAAGGAAAGAGAGAGGGCCAAAGTGTGTGGGGCATTTGAAGGGGTTCCAGGAGGCAGTGAGGACCAGCATGACTTTTCTGCCCTGGCACCTTTGCTGTGGGAGCAGTGGCTGGACGTTTGCCTTTTTTGCTGCGGAGGCTGCCGAGAGTGAAAAATGGTAGTTTTGAGGATAGATTGTGTAAGGAAACAGAGAGGGCCAAAGTGTGTGGGGCATTTGAAGTGGTTCCAGGAGGCAGTGAGGACCAGCATGACTTTTCTGCCCTGGCACCTTTGCTGTGGGAGCAGTGGCTGGACGTTTGCCTTTTTTGCTGCGGAGGCTGCCGAGAGTGAAAAATGGTAGTTTTGAGGATAGATTGTGTAAGGAAACAGAGAGGGCCAAAGTGTGTGTGGCATTTGAAGGGGTTCCAGGAGGCAGTGAGGACCAGCATGACTTTTCTGCCCTGGCACCTTTGCTGTGGGAGCAGTGGCTGGACGTTTGCCTTTTTTGCTCCGGTGGCTGACGAGAGTGAAAAAATGGTAGTTTTGAGGATAGATTGTGTAAGGAAACAGAGAGGGCCAAAGTGTGTGGGGCATTTGAAGGGGTTCCAGGAGGCAGTGAGGACCAGCATGACTTTTCTGCCCTGGCACCTTTGCTGTGGGAGCAGTGGCTGGACGTTTGCCTTTTTTGCTGCGGAGGCTGCCGAGAGTGAAAAATGGTAGTTTTGAGGATAGATTGTGTAAGGAAACAGAGAGGGCCAAAGTGTGTGGGGCATTTGAAGGGGTTCCAGGAGGCAGTGAGGACCAGCATGACTTTTCTGCCCTGGCACCTTTGCTGTGGGAGCAGTGGCTGGACGTTTGCCTTTTTTGCTCCGGTGGCTGCCGAGAGTGAAAAATGGTAGTTTTGAGGATAGATTGTGTAAGGAAACAGAGAGGGCCAAAGTGTGTGGGGCATTTGAAGGGGTTCCAGGAGGCAGTGAGGACCAGCATGACTTTTCTGCCCTGGCACCTTTGCTGTGGGAGCAGTGGCTGGACGTTTGCCTTTTTTGCTGCGGAGGCTGCCGAGAGTGAAAAATGGTAGTTTTGAGGATAGATTGTGTAAGGAAACAGAGAGGGCCAAAGTGTGTGGGGCATTTGAAGGGGTTCCAGGAGGCAGTGAGGACCAGCATGACTTTTCTGCCCTGGCACCTTTGCTGTGGGAGCAGTGGCTGGACGTTTGCCTTTTTTGCTGCGGAGGCTGCCGAGAGTGAAAAATGGTAGTTTTGAGGATAGATTGTGTAAGGAAACAGAGAGGGCCAAAGTGTGTGGGGCATTTGAAGGGGTTCCAGGAAGCAGTGAGGACCAGCATGACTTTTCTGCCCTGGCACCTTTGCTGTGGGAGCAGTGGCTGGACGTTTGCCTTTTTTGCTGCGGAGGCTGCCAAGAGTGAAAAATGGTAGTTTTGAGGATAGATTGTGTAAGGAAACAGAGAGGGCCAAAGTGTGTGGGGCATTTGAAGGGGTTCCAGGAAGCAGTGAGGACCAGCATGACTTTTCTGCCCTGGCACCTTTGCTGTGGGAGCAGTGGCTGGACGTTTGCCTTTTTTGCTGTGGAGGCTGCCAATAGTGAAAAATGGTAGTTTTGAGGATAGATTGTGTAAGGAAACAGAGAGGGCCAAAGTGTGTGGGGCATTTGAAGGGGTTCCAGGAGGCAGTGAGGACCAGCATGACTTTTCTGCCCTGGCACCTTTGCTGTGGGAGCAGTGGCTGGACGTTTGCCTTTTTTGCTGCGGAGGCTGCCGAGAGTGAAAAATGGTAGTTTTGAGGATAGATTGTGTAAGGAAACAGAGAGGGCCCAAGTGTGTGGGGCATTTGAAGGGGTTCCAGGAGGCAGTGAGGACCAGCATGACTTTTCTGCCCTGGCACCTTTGCTGTGGGAGCAGTGGCTGGACGTTTGCCTTTTTTGCTGCGGAGGCTGCCGAGAGTGAAAAATGGTAGTTTTGAGGATAGATTGTGTAAGGAAAGAGAGAGGGCCAAAGTGTGTGGGGCATTTGAAGGGGTTCCAGGAGGCAGTGAGGACCAGCATGACTTTTCTGCCCTGGCACCTTTGCTGTGGGAGCAGTGGCTGGACGTTTGCCTTTTTTGCTGCGGAGGCTGCCGAGAGTGAAAAATGGTAGTTTTGAGGATAGATTGTGTAAGGAAACAGAGAGGGCCAAAGTGTGTGGGGCATTTGAAGTGGTTCCAGGAGGCAGTGAGGACCAGCATGACTTTTCTGCCCTGGCACCTTTGCTGTGGGAGCAGTGGCTGGACGTTTGCCTTTTTTGCTGCGGAGGCTGCCGAGAGTGAAAAATGGTAGTTTTGAGGATAGATTGTGTAAGGAAACAGAGAGGGCCAAAGTGTGTGTGGCATTTGAAGGGGTTCCAGGAGGCAGTGAGGACCAGCATGACTTTTCTGCCCTGGCACCTTTGCTGTGGGAGCAGTGGCTGGACGTTTGCCTTTTTTGCTCCGGTGGCTGACGAGAGTGAAAAAATGGTAGTTTTGAGGATAGATTGTGTAAGGAAACAGAGAGGGCCAAAGTGTGTGGGGCATTTGAAGGGGGTTCCAGGAGGCAGTGAAGACCAGCATGACTTTCTGCCCTGGCACCTTTGCTGTGGGAGCAGTGGCTGGATGTTTGCCTTTTTTGCTCCGGTGGCTGCCGAGAGTGAAAAATGGTAGTTTTGAGGATAGATTGTGTAAGGAAACAGAGAGGGCCAAAGTGTGTGGGGCATTTGAAGGGGTTCCAGGAGGCAGTGAGGACCAGCATGACTTTTCTGCCCTGGCACCTTTGCTGTGGGAGCAGTGGCTGGACGTTTGCCTTTTTTGCTGCGGAGGCTGCCGAGAGTGAAAAATGGTAGTTTTGAGGATAGATTGTGTAAGGAAAGAGAGAGGGCCAAAGTGTGTGGGGCATTTGAAGGGGTTCCAGGAGGCAGTGAGGACCAGCATGACTTTTCTGCCCTGGCACCTTTGCTGTGGGAGCAGTGGCTGGACGTTTGCCTTTTTTGCTGCGGAGGCTGCCGAGAGTGAAAAATGGTAGTTTTGAGGATAGATTGTGTAAGGAAAGAGAGAGGGCCAAAGTGTGTGGGGCATTTGAAGGGGTTCCAGGAGGCAGTGAGGACCAGCATGACTTTTCTGCCCTGGCACCTTTGCTGTGGGAGCAGTGGCTGGACGTTTGCCTTTTTTGCTGCGGAGGCTGCCGAGAGTGAAAAATGGTAGTTTTGAGGATAGATTGTGTAAGGAAAGAGAGAGGGCCAAAGTGTGTGGGGCATTTGAAGGGGTTCCAGGAGGCAGTGAGGACCAGCATGACTTTTCTGCCCTGGCACCTTTGCTGTGGGAGCAGTGGCTGGACGTTTGCCTTTTTTGCTGCGGAGGCTGCCGAGAGTGAAAAATGGTAGTTTTGAGGATAGATTGTGTAAGGAAACAGGAGAGGGCCCAAGTGTGTGGGGCATTTGAAGGGGTTCCAGGAGGCAGTGAGGACCAGCATGACTTTTCTGCCCTGGCACCTTTGCTGTGGGAGCAGTGGCTGGACGTTTGCCTTTTTTGCTGCGGTGGCTGCCGAGAGTGAAAAATGGTAGTTTTGAGGATAGATTGTGTAAGGAAAGAGAGAGGGCCAAAGTGTGTGGGGCATTTGAAGGGGTTCCAGGAGGCAGTGAGGACCAGCATGACTTTTCTGCCCTGGCACCTTTGCTGTGGGAGCAGTGGCTGGACGTTTGCCTTTTTTGCTCCGGAGGCTGCCGAGAGTGAAAAATGGTAGTTTTGAGGATAGATTGTGTAAGGAAAGAGAGAGGGCCAAAGTGTGTGGGGCATTTGAAGGGGTTCCAGGAGGCAGTGAGGACCAGCATGACTTTTCTGCCCTGGCACCTTTGCTGTGGGAGCAGTGGCTGGACGTTTGCCTTTTTTGCTGCGGAGGCTGCCGAGAGTGAAAAATGGTAGTTTTGAGGATAGATTGTGTAAGGAAACAGAGAGGGCCAAAGTGTGTGGGGCATTTGAAGTGGTTCCAGGAGGCAGTGAGGACCAGCATGACTTTTCTGCCCTGGCACCTTTGCTGTGGGAGCAGTGGCTGGACGTTTGCCTTTTTTGCTGCGGAGGCTGCCGAGAGTGAAAAATGGTAGTTTTGAGGATAGATTGTGTAAGGAAACAGAGAGGGCCAAAGTGTGTGTGGCATTTGAAGGGGTTCCAGGAGGCAGTGAGGACCAGCATGACTTTTCTGCCCTGGCACCTTTGCTGTGGGAGCAGTGGCTGGACGTTTGCCTTTTTTGCTCCGGTGGCTGACGAGAGTGAAAAAATGGTAGTTTTGAGGATAGATTGTGTAAGGAAACAGAGAGGGCCAAAGTGTGTGGGGCATTTGAAGGGGTTCCAGGAGGCAGTGAAGACCAGCATGACTTTTCTGCCCTGGCACCTTTGCTGTGGGAGCAGTGGCTGGATGTTTGCCTTTTTTGCTCCGGTGGCTGCCGAGAGTGAAAAATGGTAGTTTTGAGGATAGATTGTGTAAGGAAACAGAGAGGGCCAAAGTGTGTGGGGCATTTGAAGGGGTTCCAGGAGGCAGTGAGGACCAGCATGACTTTTCTGCCCTGGCACCTTTGCTGTGGGAGCAGTGGCTGGACGTTTGCCTTTTTTGCTGCGGAGGCTGCCGAGAGTGAAAAATGGTAGTTTTGAGGATAGATTGTGTAAGGAAAGAGAGAGGGCCAAAGTGTGTGGGGCATTTGAAGGGGTTCCAGGAGGCAGTGAGGACCAGCATGACTTTTCTGCCCTGGCACCTTTGCTGTGGGAGCAGTGGCTGGACGTTTGCCTTTTTTGCTGCGGAGGCTGCCGAGAGTGAAAAATGGTAGTTTTGAGGATAGATTGTGTAAGGAAAGAGAGAGGGCCAAAGTGTGTGGGGCATTTGAAGGGGTTCCAGGAGGCAGTGAGGACCAGCATGACTTTTCTGCCCTGGCACCTTTGCTGTGGGAGCAGTGGCTGGACGTTTGCCTTTTTTGCTGCGGAGGCTGCCGAGAGTGAAAAATGGTAGTTTTGAGGATAGATTGTGTAAGGAAAGAGAGAGGGCCAAAGTGTGTGGGGCATTTGAAGGGGTTCCAGGAGGCAGTGAGGACCAGCATGACTTTTCTGCCCTGGCACCTTTGCTGTGGGAGCAGTGGCTGGACGTTTGCCTTTTTTGCTGCGGAGGCTGCCGAGAGTGAAAAATGGTAGTTTTGAGGATAGATTGTGTAAGGAAACAGAGAGGGCCCAAGTGTGTGGGGCATTTGAAGGGGTTCCAGGAGGCAGTGAGGACCAGCATGACTTTTCTGCCCTGGCACCTTTGCTGTGGGAGCAGTGGCTGGACGTTTGCCTTTTTTGCTGCGGTGGCTGCCGAGAGTGAAAAATGGTAGTTTTGAGGATAGATTGTGTAAGGAAAGAGAGAGGGCCAAAGTGTGTGGGGCATTTGAAGGGGTTCCAGGAGGCAGTGAGGACCAGCATGACTTTTCTGCCCTGGCACCTTTGCTGTGGGAGCAGTGGCTGGACGTTTGCCTTTTTTGCTGCGGAGGCTGCCGAGAGTGAAAAATGGTAGTTTTGAGGATAGATTGTGTAAGGAAACAGAGAGGCCAAAGTGTGTGGGGCATTTGAAGGGGTTCCAGGAGGCAGTGAGGACCAGCATGACTTTTTCTGCCCTGGCACCTTTGCTGTGGGAGCAGTGGGCTGGACGTTTGCCTTTTTTGCTGCGGAGGCTGCCGAGAGTGAAAAAATGGTAGTTTTGA
>NW_028128365.1:0-29007 GCF_965231255.1 Vanellus vanellus
GGTGGAGGCGTGTGTGGGGGAGGGGACCCCCCTGGGGGCGGCGGCGCTGGGGGCGGCGCTGGGGGCGCTGCGGCGCGGCGGGGCGGGGGGGGCGCCCCCCTGGGGCTGCTGACGGGGCAGCACCGCCACGCCTGGGGGCGGGGCCTACCGCCTGCTGATGCGGGGTGAGTGGGCGGGGCCTGGGGGCGGGGCTTCCTGGCTGGGGGTGGGAGTTCCTGTTTTGGGGTGTCCGGGCGGTGGGACTTCCTTTTTAGGTGTTAACTGGGGGCGGGACTTCCTCTTTACAGGCCCCAGGGGTGGGATTCCCCTCTGGGGAGGTTCTGGGGGGCGGGACTTCCTGTCTTGTGGGCCTTGAGAGGCGGGACTTCCTCCCTGGAGAATCCGGGGGGGGGGGGGGCTTATGTGTGACTTCCGTTTTGGATGCTGATTAGGGCGGGACTTCCTATTTTGGGTGGTATGGGGGGCGGGACTATGGCTTCGGGGGGGTGTCTAGGGGCGGGGCTTCCTGTCCCGGGGGCATAGTGGGGGCGGGACTTCCTGGTTTTGGGGGGAGGGTGAGGGGTGGGGCTTGTGAGGGAGGTGTCCACTGAAGCCCCGCCCACCACAGACCGACTGAACCGGGCCTCGATTGGCCGGATCCAGCGCAGCCTCTTCGCGCTCAGCCTTGATTCGCCGGTGCTGGCGGTGGCCGATGGGCGGGGCCCAGGGGGCGGGGCCGGGCAGGTGCTGCACGGGGGCGGGGCCTGCGCCAACAGCGGCAACCGCTGGTTCGACAAGACCCTCCAGGTGGGCGGGGCTTCCCCTTTTTTTGGGGGGGACTTCCTGTTTTAATCCCTGGTGGGGGCGGGACTTCCTCTTTTAAGCCCTAGTGGGGGTGGGACTTCCGGTTTTAGGCCCTAGTGGGGGGTGGGACTTCCTTTTTCAGGCTGCCTGGTGGTCGGGACTTCCTGTTTGCGGGTGCTGTGGCCCCCTGGAGGTGGGCGGGTTGGGAGGGGACTTCCTGTTTTGCTCCCGGAAGCTGTGTCTGTGGGGGAGGGAGGGCCCGGGGGCGGGACTTCCTGGGCACTGACCCCACCCCATAGTTCATTGTGGGGGAAGACGGGACCTGCGGCGTCGTCTACGACCCGGCGGTGATTGATGGCGCCGTCGTTGCCGAGATGGTGGACCACGCCCTCGAGTACTGGTGAGGGGGCGGGGTGGGACGGAGAGGGGCGGGACTTCCTGGTTTGGGGGGGGTGGGTGGGCCTGCCCCGCCATCACCAGCTCCTCCCTCCAGCCGCCACCCGGAGCCTGGCCCCACCCTGATGACATCACCGGCCCCGCCCCAGCGCCTCCGCTTCAGCCTCAGCCCCGAAACTGCCCTCGAGGTGGAACGCGCCAAACGGCACCTGGACAGGTGGGGTCACGGGGGGTCACGGGGGGTCACGGGGGCATCGTGGGGTTGTGGGGTCACGGGGTCATGGGGTCACGGAGGGGTCAGAGGGGTGAGGGGGGTCACAGGGGTGTCTTGGAGGTCACGGGGGTCGTGGGGGTCATGGGGGTCACGGGGGGATGGGGGGCAGACATAGGGGTTTCTTTTGGATGGAGGAGGGGATGGGGGTGGTGCGCGGAGGGGGAGGGACTGTTGGGGGAGGGGCGGGGTGTCACCCCTCCCCCCCTCCCCCCTCCCCCCAGCCTGGCGGCCGACGTGGACGTCCACTGCTTCTCCCACGAGGGGTTGGGGGGCGCCGGGGGGCAGCGGCCGGAGGCCATCGTCCAGGTGGCGCTGCAGGTGGCCTTCTACAGGTACGGGGGGGAGGTGACGCTGGGGGGGGGGGGGGGAAGGGACACCCCTCACCCACGGGGGACCCACCGGTGCCCCCCAGGACCCACGGGACCCTCTGCGCCTCCTGCGAGCCCACCTCCCTGCGCCACGTCCTGCCCGGCTGCACCGACCTCCTGCGCCCCCCCGGCCCCCCCTGCCTGGCGCTGGCCCGCGCCCTCGACCGCCCCCACGAGCAGGTAGGGCGGGGTCAAGATATGGGGGCGGGGCTTCCGGGGGCGCGGCTGACCACACCCACCCACAGGAGGAGCTGCAGTGGGCGCTGCTGCGGGAGGCGGTGGAGGCGCAGAACCGGCGCAGGCGGGAGGTGAGGGGTGGGCGGGGCCTCGGGTGGGCGGGGCCTATGCTGGGCAGGGTCAGGGGGTGGGCGGGGCACGGGATGGAGGAGGAGCCGTGGGGCGGGAGGGGAGCGTGCACGTGTGGGGGTGGAGCCATGGGGAGGCTGGGCCTCGGTGGGCGGGGCCAGGGTGGGCGCGGTCAGCGTGGTCAGGGCAACGGGGTGGGGACTTGTGGGCGGGGTCACAGGGGGGCAGAGTCTGGGTGAGGGGCCGTGGGGTGGAGCCGGGGTGGGCGGGGCTTGGGGGCAAGGCCAGGAGAGGGCGTGGCCAGCGTGCGCCCCGCCCCCTGCAGGTGCTGGCGGGGCAGGGGGCGGAGCGGCACCTGCAGGGGCTGCGGCAGGCGGCCATCGCCGCGGGGGAGCCCCTCCCCCAGATCTTCCTGGACCCCTCCTACGCCATCGCCACCCACTTCCGCCTCTGCACCCTCCAGGTACCCCCAACCCCCCCCCAAACACCCCCGGGGACCCCCAAATCCCCCAGAGACCCCTGAAACCCCCCAGAGACCCCTGAAACCCCCCAACCCCCCAAACTTCCCTGGGGACCCCCAAACCCCTTTAGGGACCCTGAAGCCCCCCCGGGACCCCCCAAACCTCCCCAACGCCCCCCCTAAAGTCCCCAAGGGACCCAATAAAATCCCCTGGGGACCCCAAACCCCCCCGGGGACCCCCAAACCCCCCCGGGGACACCCCAAAACCCCCAAACCATCCCCACGGCACCCCCAAACCCCCTCTGTGGACCCCCAAACTCTCCCAAGGACTCCTAAAACGCTCCAGGGACACCCTCCTCCCCCGGGACTCCCCAACCCCCTCCCTGATACCTCTAATGCCCCCCCCAAACCCCTCTGGGACCCCCCAAACCACCCCGCTACCCCTCACGCTCTTCCTGGGACACCCCAAAACTCCCCAGGACCCCACCAAAACTACCTCGGCAATCCCTAAACACCCCCGGGGACCCCCCCACCCCAGTGAGACCCCCCTCAGGGACCCCCGGGACTGGGGGGGGGCAGTGGTATTTGGGGGTATCTCCAGAGACTTTCGGGGTGCGCTGAGGGAAGGATTGGGCACGTTTGGGGGGGGCGGGGGGGGGCTTGTGGACATTTTGACGGTGGGGGGACAGTTTGGGTGCATCCGGGGTGTGTTTCAGGGGGGTACCAGTTTGGGGGGGGTCGCTGGGAGGGTTTTGGGGGTTGCTGGAATGAACTTGGGGGGTACCGGGGTGGTTTGGGGGGGAGGTCCCAGGGGGATTTGGGGGGGGACATTAGCGCTGTGCGTGTGTGTGTGTCCCAGGTTCACTCCCGGGGGGGCTGTTGGCTGCTGCGGGGGCCGCTGGTGCCCGATGGTTATGGGGTGGGAGTGGGGCATGTGTCCCCTCCGCCCCCTCCCGACCCCAGGGACCCCCCCGACCCCCCTGGGGGGCTGCGCGTGGCCATCACCGCCTTCTCCTGCTGTCACCACACCGACGCCGCCCGCTTGGGGGCCGCCCTACAGGGGACCCTCGACAGCTTTGGGGGACTCCTGCGCCGCCACGGCCCCCTCTGACACCCCCCAACCCCCCTTGGGACCCCCCCGGACCCCGGACCTCGCACCCCCCCAAATCTGGGGGAGCTCCTCCACTCTTCAACCCCCCAACACCCAACGCTCCTGGGGTTCCTCTGAACCCCCTCTCCCCCAAACACTCCAGCCCCCCCTCTCAGGGACCAAAGTGGATATGTTGGTCCAAAAAACGGCTCTTTTGGGATCACTGGAAAAGTCAATAAAGTCCCTCACGGCCTCCCTGGTGTCAGAGGCTCTGGTCCAGGAGATCCAGTCCGGGTTTTTTTTGGGGGGTGGGGGGTGTCCCTGTCCGGGAGATCCAGTCCGGGTTTTATTTTGGGGGGGTGGGGGTGGGTGGGTCGGTCCCGGTCCGGCCGGATCCATCCCGGTCTTTGCACTGGTCCTGATCCGATCCGGTGGATCCAGTCCAGGTTCCGGTGTGGTCCCGGTGCCGGTCCGGTCCGGCTGTGTTCCAGCCCGGGCTTTGCGGCGGCCCGGGAAGAGCAGGGGGGGGGGGGGTGGGGGGGGCGATCCGGCCCCGGGGACCGGTTCGGATCCGGATCCGCGTTCCGATCCGTCCCGGGCTTTGCATCGGCCCCGGTTGGGGGTCCCGGTCCCGGTTCGGCCATGGCGGCCGAAAAACCCGGTGCGGAGCGGGGGGCGGGGGGGGGGAACGGAATGGGGATGGGGGGTCGATGGGGGAGGTGGGGGGTCGCACACGCTTGTGCACGTCCCCGGGGCGACCCCCCCCTCCCCCCCTCCCGTGTCGCGTTATAAATAGCCTCGGGGGGGGGGGGCGGGGAGGGAGTGACCCAGAAACGGGGCCTTGGGGGGGGGGAAGGGCGGTTTTGGGGGGATTTGGGGGACTTTGGGGGTTTATGGAGAGGGCCAATGTGATGGGGGGGAGAGGGGATCGGGGGGGGCGGTGGAATTTTGGGGTAGGCGATGGGGATGGGGGGGGTCTGTGGGGTCGGGGGGGGGGTCCCCCAGGGTCGGGGGTTCTCGGCGGGGTGGTGGGGGGCATTGTCGATGGGGGGGGTTCTCGAGGGTTGGGGGGGAGGGGAAGTGATCCGGGGAGAGGTCGGGGGAGGGACGTTGGGAGTGAGGGGGGTGTCTGTGGGGTGGGGGGAGGTCCCCGAGGGTAGGGGGGTCGCGGGGAGGGGGGTGTCATCCGTTCTGACGTCATTCTTCCCCCCAGGAGCGCCGGAGGGGGCCCCCCACGCCTCTCCCCCCCCCTACGGCCCCCCGGCGCCGCCGGTACCGGGGTTGGGGTCGGCCACTCTGCCGCGGGGGGGGCTGGCGGGGGCGGCCACGCTGCCCCGGGGGGGGGCCGGCCTCGGGGGGGCGGCGGGGGCGGCGGCCACGCTCCCCCGGGGGCTGGCGGGGGCCGGGGGGGGGCCGCACGCCGCCGCCGCTGCTCACGCCGCCACGCTGCCCCGGCCCCCCCCCGCCGCCCCCCAGCCCTACGGGGCGCCCCCCCAGCCCCCCCTGCCCTACGCGCCCCCCCCCTTCGCCCTCCAGCTCCAGCCCTGCACCGCCTACGTCCCCGTCTACCCCGTGGGGCCCGTGAGTGGGCGGGGCCGAGGGGGGAGGGGCGGGGCTCCGGGGCGGGGCTTGCCGGGGGCAGGGCCAATGGGGGGAAGGGGGTAGGGCATGAGGGCACGGCATGAGCTGGCAGGGAGGGGTGGGGCCAAGGGGAGGAGAGGGTGGAGCTTGTGGGGCGGGCTCACCGGGGGCGGGGCTTGCCGGAGGGGCGGGGCATGCGGGGGTCACAGGGGAAGGGGTGTGAGAGGGAGGGGATAGAGCTGGCAGGGAGGGGCGGGGCTATGAGGCCCTGGGTCTGAGAGGGGGCGTGGCTTGCAGGCAGGTCAGTGAAAAGGGGCGGGGCATCAGCCAAAAGGCGGAACTTCTTGGTAAAGGGGCGGAGCCTGCAGGGAAGGCTCTGGGGGCGGGGTCTGTTGGAAGTAGGCGTGGTCTCTGCAGTGGAGGTGTGGCCTGATGGGGGGGCAAGGGCTGCATGGCCTATGGGGAACACAGCAGGGCCGGGGGGGCGTGGCTACTGAGGGGGTGTGGCCACTCGGGGTGTGGCCACTTGGGGGGCATGTCCCCCACCACGGCCCCGCCCCATAAACACCCCTCTCTCCCCTCCACAGGCTTACGGGGCAGCCCCCCCCGGCCCTGGCCCCGGCCCCCTGCCTGGCCCTGTGGGGGTGTCGGTGGGGGGGACCTTGGGGGGGTCATCGGGGGCCCCCCTGGGGGTTCCGGGGGGTCTGGAGGGGCGCCGGGCGCCCCACGACTACCTGCCCATCGCCGTCCTCACCACCCTCTGCTGCTTCTGGCCCACCGGCGTCGTCGCCATTGTGAAGGCCGTGCAGGTTGGGGAGGGAAGATGGGGGGGGGGGGGCTGGGGGGGGTGCAGGTGAAGCCCCCATCGTGTGTGTCACCCGTAGGTGCGCACGGCAGTGGCGCGGGGGGACATCGTGTCGGCCGAGATCGCCTCACGGGAGGCGCGCAACTTCTCCTTCATCAGCCTGGCCGTAGGCATCGCCGCCATTGTCCTCTGCACCATCCTCACCGTCGTCATCATCATCGCCGCCCAGCACCACGACAACGACTGGGAGCCCTAGCAACCCCCACGCCCCGGCCACGCCCACCCCGGCCACGCCCCGGCCACGCCCCCACCCAACCAGACGCCATGACGACGCTGGGGATCCCAGTGATGACCTAACGACAGCTTGGGGACCGGAGATCCTCCGCATTGCCATGGCAACAGCGCTGGGCATCACCGTGCCATTGCCATGGCGACACTCAGAGTCCCGAAGCAATGGGTACCACATTGCCATGGCAACGCTGGGGATCCTAGTGACGACCTAGCAACAGCTGGGGGACCAGAGACCCTCAGCATCGCCATGGCAACAGGACTCGGTGTGCCGTTGCCATGGCGATGCCCAGGGTCCCATAGCAATGGGTACCACATCGCCGTGGCAACGCTGGGGATCCTAGTGATGACCTAGCGACAGCTCGGGGACCGCAGACCCTCTGCGCCGCCATGGCAACAGCGCTGGGCGTCACCAGCATCACCGTGCCCTCACCATGGCGACGCCCAAGATCCCATAGCAACGGGTACGGCATCGCCATGGCAACGCCTGACCCCATGCTCCTCCTCCCCCTGCCCCCCCAAGCCACGCCTCTGGCCCCGCCCCCAGGGCTCCCGGTGGGCGGGCCTCCCAGGATGCTTTGTGGCGGGGCCCCACTCCATCTGCATGCCAAGCCCCGCCCCTGCCCCGCCCCCCCATGCGTTTCGCTGCTGATGGTTCAATAAATCTCTATATTGATACAGGGGGAGGGGCAGCTCTGTGGCCACAGGGCGGGGCCCTCATTAGGGGCTGCTAATTGGGGGGGAGGGATGGGCATATCCTGGACCAGTGTCTCCATGGTGACAGCACCGCCAGTGCTGCATCCCCCCCCCTTTTAATTAATCACTTCTCATTAACAATACTCTTTATTACCGGAGGCGGGGGGGATCTTCCCCCAGACCCCCCTGCCCCCTAAGAAAGCACCTCTCATTAACACTCCTGCTAATTACCGAAGGGAAGGGGACACCCCTGCCTGCCCCTAACCCTAGTGAAGCACGCCTTTGTTAATGCCGCGGCCAATCAGGCGAAGAGGCGGCCCAGCCGTCGGGCCAAGCGTGCGTCCCTCTCACGGGCGGCGCCCCGCACCCGTCGCAGTTCCCGCCGTGCCCGGGCGTGGCCGGGCTCTGCCCTCAACACTGCCGTCAAATCGGCGGCTGCCGCCTCCAGGTCGCTCATGGCCGCTGCCGCCAACGCCCGCCGGTACCGTGCTTCCAGGTAGCCCGGCCGCAGGGCCAGCGCTTTGCCGGCGTTGGCGGCCGCCGCCGCGGGTAGCCCCAGGCGCAGCTGGCACAGGGCCAGCTCGGCGTGCAGCTCCGCCTTCCACCCCGCCCGGGCAGGGTCCGAGGGCGTGGCACCCCCTGCCCCCGCCACCGCCGCCCGCAGCGCTTGGGCATACGCCCTGGCTGCTGGCCCCACCCACCCAGCCTTTAACAAAGCTGCCGCCCCTTCCTGCCACGCCCGCACCGCCCGCCACCGCTCGCTCTCCGGCTCCGCCCAAAAAGAGGGCGGGGTGGTGAACGCCCCCAGCCACACCCGCAGCCCCTCCCGTGAGCCCGCTGGCCGAAGCCATGCCCGCTCCCCCACCCCCATGGTCTCCAGGCAGGCGTCCAGCGCCCACGCCCACCGCCCCGCCCCTTCCCCCAGCCGCAGGGTGTGCCACGCCCCTGGCCGCGCCCCCACCGCTGGCGACGCCCACCCTGACCCTGCCCCCGCAGGAGGGGCGTCCAATCGCACGCGGCAACAGGAGCCGGGACCGGGGCGGGGCAGGCCACGCCCATGCCGCACCACCCGTTTGGAGAAGGCAGAGTCAGGACTGACCCACCACCCCCCCTCCCCCTCCTCTGGCTCCTCCCCCTCCTCCGGCCACTCCCCCTCCTCCAGCCACTCCCCCTCCTCCCCCTCCCCCACTAGCACCCGAAGCCACGCCTCCTCGCGTGACCAGTCCCACGGATCCTCCACCCCATTGGACGGTGACTGAGCATTGGCGGGCTCTGCCCGGCAGGGTGATGCCTCATTGGGTGGAGCTGGGAGGGCGGCAGGAGGCCAGCGTCCTGCCCTCTCATTGGTTGGCGTTTGGAGGCTGCTGTCCTCATTGGTTGGGGCTTCAGGCGCTGCATTCTCATTGGTTGGGTCCTGCAGTGCTGTGTCCTTATTGGTTAGGGCTTGCGGCGCTGCATCATCATTGGTTGGGGCATCAGGTGCTGTGTCCTCATTGGTTGGGGCATCAGGCACTGCATCCTCATTGGTGGGGTGATGCAGCCCTTTGGTCTCATTGGTCGGGTCGTGGGGCTCTGCCCTCTCATTGGCTGGGCCCTGGCATCCCACGATCTCACTGGTTGGCTCTTTGTGTCCGGTGTCGTTATTGCCTGGACCCCGCAGGCCTCGGCTCTCCTCCTTGGCTGAGACTCTAGCTGCTGGCTGCCCATCTAGCTGCTCATTGGCTGAGCCAGAGCTCCCCCTTCCCTCATTGGACGAGCCCTGCAGCACTGCAATCCCATTGGGCGACTCCCCCACTGCACAGCCTCCCCTGTGCTCTTCATTGGCTGGTGCTGAGCTCCCTCCCTCCCTATTGGACAAACCTCCGGGCGCTCGCTGCCCACTGGCCACCTGCTCTCCAGCTGCTCCAGCCTCATTGGCTGCTCCTTGTGGTGCTGCCACCCCATTGGCTGAACCGCCTCCTTCCATTTCTTCCTCGGCCAATCGCGTTTCTCCAGCGGCGGCCTATGGGAGAGAGGAGGCGGAGCCTGATCCGGGGGGTCCCGGGCATCAGGGACCCCCCCCCCCACCCCAGAGGGGACCCCCGTGTCCGGGCCCCCTCCCCCACCCGCGGGGCCGTGCGGGCCTCTCCTGCTCCCACCTGGGCGACTACCCCCGGCGGCCGGCAAGCCCCGCCTCCTCGCGTCACATCCGGCTACGCCCCCCCAGCTAGGCCGCGGCAGGCCTGGGCGGGGTTACCATGGAAACTCTCACCCTCCGAAGGGCGGAACGGGTCCTACCGGGGCTGCAGGAGGGATCCAGGCGTCCGGGGGGGGGGGAGGGCGGGCGGGGAAGGGACACAGGCGTCTGTGGGCGCTGCCCCTTTAAACACCACCGGGGCGGGGGGGGGGGGGAGGGGTGGAAGGCGGAAGTGCGCGTCGCGCAGCGCGCATGCGCCTTCTGCAGGGCGGCTGCACGGGACGGGCTGGGCGGGGCGGGGCGGGCCGGGCGAGCCGTGTTCCCATTAGTCGGGTGGCGGCGGCGGCGCTGATTGGCGGGGCGGACAGGGACGGGCGGGGCGGGGCGCAGCGCGCGGAAGATGGCGGCGCTGGGGCCGGAGCTGTTGGTGCTGAGCGACGCGGGGCGGTTCCGGGCCGACAACCTGCTGGGGGCCGAGGACTGGGGTAGGGGCTTGGGCGGTGCCTGGGCGGTGCCGGGCGGGTCGCTCGGGGGGGGGGGCGGCGGCGGCGGCGGCCTGTTCCGCGTGCGCCGGGAAAGGGCGGGACGGTGCAGGCGCGGGGGGGGGGGGTGAGGGGGGGGGCTTGCGGGGGGCGGGGCTTAGGACAGTAGGCGGGGCTTGGGGGCGGTCCCAGGTAGGGGCGAGGTTAAACCTCTGGGGGTGGGGTGAAGTGCGTTGAGGGCGGGGTTAGTGATATTGGGGGCGTGGCCTTTTGGTGTAACCCCGCCCCTCTCCCAGATGCTGCGCTCTATGGTTGCCTTGACGACAGGCTGGAGCCCGCCCACCTCTTCCCCTCCTTGGACCCCGACCCCATGGTAAGCCCCGCCCCCTCCGGGGCGCCTCCCCTCAAGCCCCGCCCCTCTCCACGTAGTGTCTTTCCGGCCCCGCCCCCCTGAGGGGGTGTCCAGGACCCTCATTTCTCCCCCTCCCAGTTCGACTGTGCCTTTGAGGGGGATGAGGCCGCCAGCCCCCCTGACCCCCCGTGGGACCAGGAGCCCCCCAGCCTCTTCCCCGGTGAGGGGGGGGGGGGGGGGCAGGGGCAGAAGGGGGTTTAGAGGGGGTTTGCGGGGGTTCTTGTGGTGGTGCGAGGGCATACGGGGGGCTGGGGGGGAGTTATAGGGGGCTGGGGGGGAGTTATAGGGGCTGGGGGGGGATATGGGGGCGGGGGGGGGAGAGTGGTGGGCTGGGAGGGCAGATATGGGGGGCTGTGAGGGGAGATGGGGGAGGCTGGGGGGGAGGATGGTGGGCTGGGAGGGGAGATATGGGAGGCTGGGGGGAATATGGGGGGCGTGGAGGGATATGGGGTGCTGGGGGGGGAGCCTGGGGAGCTGTGGGGGAGGATATGGGGGGCTGGGGAAAGGACATATGGTTGTTCAGGGGGGTATGGAGTTCTGGGTATGGTTGGGGAGGTTACGGGGTGCTGGGGAAGGGGGGTGTTAGGGACCCCCCCCAGCCTCATACCCCCTCCCCCCCAGACCTACAGGTGAAGTCGGAGCCGGGGTCCCCCACCTCCTCCCACTGCTCCGACTCCTCCGGCCTCTCCTCCGCCTCCGAGCCCCCCACCTGGGTACGTCCGCCCCCCACTGTGTCCCCGTCCCCATCCACCCCTTTGCCCTTCTCCCCCCTCTCACCTCTGTCCCCGCAGGCCCTCAGCCCCCCCGAGCTGGGGGTGAAGACGGAACCGACCCCCCCTCTGCCTTGTGCCCCCCCGGACACTGGTAAGCCGAGGACAGATAGACAGACATAGGAAAGTGGGGGGGGAGTCCCAGCACTCCCCTGACCCCCCCCCATGCCACTGCAGGGAAAGCGCCACGGGCCGTGAAGGCAGAAGGTCCCCCCCACAGTCGACGGACCCCCCCCATCCAGCCCAAGCCCTCTGTGGGGGCTACTGGGCCCGGGGGGGCTGCCCCAAGCCCCCCCCAAACCATCCTCCTGCAGCCGCTGCCTGGAGCCGCTCCCCCCCTGCCCGCAGCCATCACTGGTAAGGCCGGGGGCACTGGGGGGGGCTGGGGGGGCTGGGAGCAATGGGGAGGGTATTGGGGTGGCCTGGGGGTTCCCAGAGCCATGGGGAGGGGTGGTTGGAGGGGTGTGGCAGGGGGGAACCATGGGGGAAGGGGGATTGAGGTGTCTAAGGGGGGGTTTGGGGAAAGGGGAAAGGAGGGTTGGGGGGATGTGGGGGGATGAGGAGGTGGTTTGGGGGTTCTTTGTGGGGGCGGGGTGGTGTGGAGCAATGCGGAGGTTGTTTTGGGGGAGGGGGGGAGCCGTGGGTGAGCAGAGGGCTGTGGGGCTGCGCAGTGCCGGCCCCTGCCGTGTTGCTGTCGCCGGCCGAGCTGCTGCTGCCGGGGGTCCTGTGCCTGCCCCCCCCTGCCCGGGGGCCCCCCCGCACCCCCCCGGGCCCCCCCAAACCCGAAGCCAAGACCATCGTTCCGGCCCCTGCTCCCGCCCCTGCCGGCCCCCAGGAGGTCGACGTGAGTACCCCCCACATGACTTCTGCCCCCCTCCCCATGCGACCCCTGACCCCCTACGCGACCCCCAACCCCCCCGCGTGCCCCCCACCCCTCGGGATCCCCCCCTTACTCCTGCGTGTCCCCTGTTCCTCCTGCCCTGTCCCCCGCCCCAGGGTGTCCCCCCACTCTCCTCTCCCCCAGGGGTGCCCCCCCGCGCCCCATTGGGTGTCCCGGCCCCCCCCTTGGTGTCCCCCCGCCCCGCTGATGCCCCCCCTCCCCGTCGCTGACCCCGCGGGCGCAGGTGAAGGTGCTGAAGCGGCAGCAGCGGATGATCAAGAACCGGGAGTCAGCGTGCCAGTCGCGGCGGCGGCGCAAGGAGTACGTGCAGGGGCTGGAGGAGCGGCTGCGCCAGGCCCTGGCCGACAACGACCGCCTGCGCCGGGAGAACGGGCTCCTGCGCCGCCGCCTCGACGCCCTCCTGGGCCAGGTGGGACGCGGGGGGAGGGGGTCTGGGGGGCGCCCCTGCCCGGCCCTGCCGTGGGCTGTGCCCCGGCAGCACAGCCCGGGCCCCCCCCATCCCGTAATGGCACAGCCCGGGCCCCCCCCATCCCGTAATGGCACAGCCCGGGCCCCCCCCATCCCGTAATGGCACAGCCCGGGCCCCCCCATCCCAAGTCCCATAATGGTACCGCTGGTACTCCCCCCATCCCATAATGGTACACTCCTTGCTCCCCCATCCCATAATGATGGGGGGATTACCATGGCAACAGACTGTACCACTTGGGGGGGGGGGGGGGCATAAGGGGACCGTGTGGAACATACCATTCGGGGGGTGGAGTGTACCATCGCAGAGGGGTTTGGGGAGGTCCCACCGTGGGCTGCGCAGGGACAGACCATTATTGGAGTGCGGGGGGGGATCAAAGCGGGCACAAACCATTATTGGGGTGTGGGGAGGGGTCAGACAGGCACGGACCATTATTGGGGGCCCGGGGGGGGGGGGGGGGGGCGCAGGGTCCTGACCCCCCCGTGTTCCCCCCCAGAGCCCCGAGGCGCGCCCCGGCCCCCGCACGCTGGCCTGCCTCGCCGCCCTCCTCCTCTTCCTCGCCTTCAACCTGGGACCCCGCAGGTGGGTGTCGGGGGGGGGGGGGGGGGGGGCACCCCAAAAACTGCTCCCCCACCTCTTTAACACCCCCCACCCCCTCCCCCACAGCCTCTCGCAGCCGCCCCCTGCCCATCCCCCCCCGCGGGGCCGCCGGCACCTCCTGGGGGTATCCGAAGGGGGAGGACGGGACACCGCCGCCCCCCCTCTGCCCCACACGTGGGCCCCCCCCCCGGGGCTACGCCAGGAGCCCCCTGGCCCCCCCGGCAGGACCGCCTTCAGGTATGTACAACCCCCCCCAGACCCACTGGGCCCCCCCCAAACCCCATGGGACCCCCTCACCCCACTGCTCCCCCCAAATCCCTACCGTCCCCCCAGTCTCATCTGCATCCCACTGCCTCCCCTCCTAAACCCAGGGGTCTTCAATGCCCCCCCCCTTCTCCACCCCCCAAAACATGACCCTCTGACCCCAATAAGCCCCCCCCGACCCCCCCCAGGAACGCCTCGTTGGCGGCGGTGACGCTGCGGGAGATGGATGGGCTGTTCCGGGCGTCCGACTGTCGTCGCTTCAACCGCACCGAGTCCCTGCGGTGGGTTTTTGGGGGGGCACAAGGAGGGGCCATGGGGAGGGGGGGCACGGGGGGGGTTAAGGAGGTGCAGAGAGAGATTTGGAGGGGGGGGTGGGACTGGGAGGGTGATGGGAGGATTGGGGGGGTGGGGGAGGTGGGGGTGGATGTCCCTATGAGCCCCCCCTGGCCCCACTGACCCCCCCAGACTGGCGGATGAGCTCAGCGGATGGGTCCGGCGCCACCAGATCGACCGACGGAAACCGGGGTCCCCCTCCCGACCACCCCGCAGCCAGGTGAGGGGTGGGGAGAGTCCCCAGGTTTATTTTGGGGGGGGAAAAGGTGCTCTGGGGAACCCCCACCACCCCGGGGGGGGGGGGGCTCAGGGATTTTTGGGGTCTGTGGGGCTGGGGGGAGTTCCCAGGGAAGGCTGGAGGTGGTTTGTAGCACCCTGGGGGGTTGATTCGGGGGTCCTTGAGTTTGAGAGGAGTCCGGGGGGGGGGTGGGGGGTTGGGGGGCACTGGGGGGTTGTCCCTGACCTCCCCAGAAGCAGTTTCAGGCTTCACCCCCCTGGAAGGCACCGGCCTCCTCCCGCCTCGTCCCTGCCACTGCCCCACACCCTGAGAGGTGAGACACCCCCCCTGAACCCCCAACCCCTCCCCAAACCCCCTCTGAATGCCCAACCCCCCTTGAACCCCCCCAATCCCCCCCCAACCTCCAGTCCTCCCCCAGAACCTCCCCAAACCCCCAACCCCCCCAATACCCCCCCCGAACCCCCCCTGACCCCCTCCCAACCCCCCCAGAACCCCCCCATCTCCCCCCAAATCCCCCCAAACCTCCCTGGACCCCCAAACTGCCCCAACCCTTCTGGACCCCAAACCCCCCATGTCCCCCCAACCCTCCCCCAAATACACCCCCTCCCCATTTCTTGCCCCCACTCCCCCATGTGACCTCCCCCCCGTGCCCCCCCCAGACCCCCCCTGGGGCAACTCCAGCTCTACCGCCCCGACCGCACCGAACCCCATTTTTTGGCTGCCATCGACCGCCGCGAAGACACCTTCTATGTCGTCTCCTTCCGACGGGTACGGGAGAGGGTCCGGGGGGGCTTGGGGGGTTCTGCGTATGGGGGGGTCCCCAATACCGTGTTTGCCCCCTCGTGCTCCCCAAGGACCACCTCCTGCTGCCAGCCATCAGCCACAACAAGACATCGCGGCCGAAGATGTCGCTGGTGATGCCCGCGGCCGCCCTCAATGGTGAGCGGGAAAGCCCCCCATTTTCTGTGGGGGGGTCTCCATAGTCTGGGGGGGTCCACATGGGCGGGGAGCGGGTCCCCATGGCCCGACGGGGGGGTCATTTCACATTCTCCCACCCCACTGGGGCCCTGTGTAGGTTTTGGAGGAGTTCCCAAGGTCCTCAGGGTCCCCCCAGTGTATTTGGGGGACCCCATGTCCAAAGAGGGGGGGGTGTGTCCCCGGTTCCCGGGGGGGGCTGTCCATCACTGTGGGGGATGTAGTCACCTGGGGGCGTTCCTCATTGCCTGGGGGGGTTCCCCCATCTCCCGGGGGGTGTGTGTGTGTGTTACAGTGACTGAGAGGGGGGGTCCCCGTTGCTCTGGGGGGCTCACAGTCACCTGGGGGGGTTCCCATTGCCCTTGGGGGGTTGTGTCCCATTTCACTGGGGGTTCTCCCTTTTCCTGCAGGGGGTCCCATTGCCCTGGGGGGCGCACAGTCCACCTGGGGTGGGGGGTCCCCTTGTCCCTGGGGGTTCCCCGTTGACCCTGGGGGGGGGGGGGGGGGCAGCACCTGGGGGTTCCCCATTGCTGGTGGGGGCTCACAGTCACCTGAGGGGGGTCCCCTTGTCCCTGGGGGTGTGTGTCCCCCTGCCCTGGGGGTCCCTACCTGACCACCCCCCACCCCACCCCCTGCAGAGAGCCTATCGGGGGGCGGGGCGGGGCTGGAGGCCATGATGCAGGTGGACTGTGAGGTGATGGACACACGCGTCATCCACGTGCGCCGCCGGCCCGCCCCGCCCGCCAACCGCAGCCGGACCCCCGCCCCCCCCCGCGGCCCCCGCCGCCCCCGGCCCCTCTACTTGGGGGGTGGTGGGTAGCCCCGCCCACCCCCTTCCGCGGCGGCAGGCCCCGCCCTTCCTCGGCGGCAGGCCCCGCCGCCCCCCCACTGTCAAAGCACTGTGGTGGGAATCAGCACCAAGGACAGGGATCAAAGCTCCGCCCCCCTCGGCAAGCTCCGCCCATGGAGGGGGAATGACCCCCCCCAAGCCCCACCTCTTGGGAACTTGCCGGGGATCAAGCTCTGCCCACTGTGGCACAAGCCCCGCCCCCCCGGGCTGCCCACGGGGGTGGAGGCTTTATGGGGAAGCCCCGCCCCTTCCAAAGCACTTACAGCACACACACCCTGGGGAGCCCCGCCCCCCTGTTCTTCCTTAAAGGGGCAGAGCCGTTTTCTATTGGAATCATTAAAAAACGGGAAAAAAAATATAAGCAGATCTTTTCCGGGGGAGGGGGCAGACACCCCTCCCCCCCTCCCAATTTGTGTTTCATTTTGGATCCCCAAAACCCTGAACTGCCTCAAAACAGACTCGGGGGGGTGGGGGAATCAGTTTAATTACAGTTGGGGGGGGGGGGAGGAGGTGGGGCAACCCCCCCCCTCACCTCTTTGGGGGGGTTGCCCCCCCCGTGGCCCCCCCCCAGGGGTCAGACGCTGAGCAGCCAGAGGAAGAAGGCGGCAGCGATAAAGAGGAAGATGGAGTCCAATGAACCCGCGGGAGGGTCCCCTGCGTCTCCTGTGGGGGAGGGACACCCCGAAACCCCCTATCAGTTGGGGGGCACAACTGCCCCCCAACCAGGAGGGGGGAACCCCCCAAACCACACACCCCCTCCTTGGGAGCACCCCTGAGCCCTTGGGGGTGTCTCTGGGGGTTTTCGGGGTCCCTGGGGGGAATGAGGGGGGTGGGGGTGAGTACAACGTACCTGTGCGGGTTGGGGGGGGCCCTGGGGGGGAGGCGCTGAAGAAGGCAAAGGGAAAAGCGCCAAAGCCAAAGGCAACGTGGAAACCACTGGAAGGGGTCGGGGGGGGCACCTGGAGGGGGGGGGACAAGAGTGACACATGTTGGGGGGGGGCTGCTGTGGGGCAGAGGGGTTTGGGGCAGGGGAGGATGTGGGGCACGATGGGCACTCACCCCCTGGCTCTCAGGCTCTGGGCGCTGTCCCCGGGGGCGGGGGGGTGTCTCCATCCTGGGGGGGCTGTGTGAGGGGTGGGACACAGGCCCATAGCCCCCACCGGGCCCCATAGAGCTCCTACCCCACATTCCCTCTCCCCTCTGTACCACCCCCCACCCCCACGGGTAACAGTGCCCCATAGCCCAGAAACCTCCCTCCATAGTCATGCCCCCCCCCAGGTGGCCCCCCCAAAACCCCCCGGCCCCTCACAGTGGGGCCCAGCCCCCTCCAACCCTCCCCGCCAGGCCCCCATCGGGAGTCTCAGCCCCACCATTTCCCCCCCCCAGCCCCATCCAGCCCCCCAGTCCCTCATCAGGGGTCCCAGCTCTCCAATTCCTCCCCCCAACCCCCCCCCCAGCCCCCCATCAGGGGTCCCAGCCCCCCAACTACCCCCCCCCCAGCCTCTCACCGGGGGTCCCGGCGGGTGCCCCCCCGCCCATAGAGGGGCACGACGCTGTCCCGGTCGATCGCGGCCCCACAGACGGCGCAGCGGGGTCGTGTCAGCAGCCACTGCGGGACCCAGAGCGCTGCCTCACAGAACCCCCCAGCCAGAGCCCCCCCGGCCCCCCAGCCAGGGCTCGGGGCAGGGCCTGCCCCACGGACGGGCCCCCCCAGCCCGGGGGAGGTCACTCACCTGGTGCAGGCAGGGCCAGCTGCAAGGGGGGATCCGGCATCAGCCCTTCCTCACCCTATAGCTCTGCCCCCCAGCCCCCATAGACCCCTCAGCCCCCTCTATCGCTCACCCTATAGCGCCCTATAGCCCTCTGATACCACCCACAGCCCACGTAGCTCACCCCATAACCCACCCCGTAACTCCCCCTACCTCCCCATAGCCCCCCATACCCCTTATAGCTCCCCACAGATGCTCCATAACTCACCCTATAGTCCTATATACTCCCTATAGCCCCCATAGCTCCCCCATAAACCCCACAGACCCCATAGCTCCCCTATAGCTCACTCTATAGCCCCCCTATACCCCTTCCATTGAGTCCATAGCCGGCCCATACCCCCTATAGCCCACCCATAGACCCCATATAGCCCCCCTAGACCACATAGCCCCCCCCCCCAAGAAACCCACAGACCCCATAGCACACCCATAACTCACCCTATAGGCCTCCATACCCCCATAGACCCCATAGACCCCATATAGCCCTCATACTCCCCCATAGCTCCCCCTATAGCCCCCATACCGCCCCCATATAGCCCCCATACTCCCCTATAGCCACCCACGCCCCCTATAGCCCATCATACCCCCCTGGCCCCGCCCCCAAGCCCCGCCCCTCACCAGTACAGGTGTCCGCAGCGGCCAATCACCGCCTCCCGCGCCGGTTCCAGGCAGAGGTTACAGGCGAAGGCGCCGCCGCCGCCGCCGCCGTTTGGCCCCTCAGGGCCGCCGTCCCGCCGCCCCGCACCCGCCGCCATCTTCATCCCTTCCGGCGCGGCACCGCCCTCCCTGCCCCGCCCCGCTGCGTTTCATTGGCCGTCCCGCCCGCCACTCACTGCCGGACACCCCCCTCCGGAGGTTGCTATTGGGTGGCGCGGTCAGCACTAAAACCAGCTGGCCCCTCCTTCAGGCAGTGGGGCGGGGCGACCGCTTTCTATTGGTCCAGTAGCCCCGCAGGGCGGTGCCTTTCAGGATGCCGGTGCTGATTGGCCGCGCCCTCGCCGCCCAATCAGCGCGCGAGCCGGCTCCCCCGCCCTCCATGGCGACGCGCAGTCCCGCCCACTCATCCGCCGCCATGCCTGGTTGCCACGGCAACGGCGCAAGGGTGGGTGGGGGGGAGGGCGGGACGCGCCGGGAGTGAAGCGGGCGACGCTGATTGGCTGCTCGAGCCGCACATCAGTTACGCCGCTTCCGCTTCCGCCGCCGCCGGGAAGGCCCCGCGCCGCCGCCGCAGCCGCCGCCCCGCCCGGCCCCGCCCGGTACCGGGAAGGGGGGGGGTGGCTGCTGAGCCCGGCGGGGGCTGCTGAGCCCGGGAGGGCTCTGTAGGGGCCCTGTGGGGGGCCGTGAGGCTGTGGGGGGTCGTGGGGGTCCCGGGGGTCCCCATGGGGGGTCGGAGCGCGGCCTGGGCCGGGAGCAAGGAAGGCGGAAACCGCCCTAAGGCCCCACCGGGCCTCGCCCGGCCCCGCCCGGTTTTACCGGGGCCCTACGGGCGGCTCCACCCCGGCCCTGCGTGGGAGGGACCCGCCCCACGGCCCCGGGGAAGGGAGGGGAAGGGAAGGGAGGGGGGAACGGGGAGGTTTTGAGGGGTTAAAGATGGAGATTGGGGTCCCTATGGGGTGTTGGGAGGAGCTGGGGGATTTTGGTGTGAGGCAATGGGGGTTTGGGGGGGGTCAGGGGATTTGGGGGGGGGGCGGCAGGGTCTGGGGGGTCCCCCTGGTTTCTGGAGGGTGCCGGGGGGTTCTGGGGAGGGGGTGGGGATACCAGCAAGGTTTGGGGGTGCTGGGGAGTTTGGGGGTGTCGTGGGGTCCTAGTAGGGTTTGGGGGGGGTCTCAGCACGGTCTGGGGGTCCCTGTGACGACTGAAGTTGCTGGGGGGGGGGGGGGGTTGGGGGTCCGGGGACAGTTTGGGGATCCCGGGAGTGGGGTGGGGTTTTCTGAGGGTCCTGAGGTGGTGATCCCGGCAGGATTTGGGGGTCCTGGAAAGGTCTGGAGGGTCAGAGGGACTTGAGGGGGGTGTCTGGGTTTCTGGGGGTCCCGAAGTGGGGATCTCAGCGGGGTTTGGGGGTCCTAGGGGGGTCAGAGGATCCTGGGGGGTATGTCTGGGTTTTGGGGGGTCACCAAGTGGGGATCCTGGGGGATTTGGGGGTTCTGGGGGGTTGGAGGGCCCTGGGGAGGGCTGTCTGTGTGTCTGGGGGTCCTAAAGTGGGGGATCCTGGCAGGGTTTGGGGGTTCTGGGGGGTCAGGGGGTCCTGGAGGGGAGTGTCTGTGTTTCTGGGGGTCCCCAAGTGGAGATCCTGGTGGGGTTTGGGGGTCCTTGGGGGGTCCCAGCAAGGTCTGGGGAGGTCAGAGGGTCCTGGTGGGGGGATGTCTGGATTTTTGGGGGTGCTGGGGGATTCTGATCCACCCCCCCAACCCTGAATCTGTGTGCCCGCAGGCGCCATGGAGGTGACGGTGGGGACGGCGGCGCTGGCGCTGGCGCTGCTGCTGCTGCCGGTGCTGTACGAGCGCAGCGGCTCCTTCCGCTTTTTCTGCAAAATGGGCTTCTACAACGGCTGGATCCTCCTCCTGGCGCTGGTGGCCATCCCGCTCTGCGCCCTGCGGGGCCGCGACGTGGAGAACATGAAGTAGGGGGACGCTTTGGGGACACCCCATGGGGCGGAGAGGATGTGGGGCGGCTTTTTGGGGGTGTCACCGCTTGTGTCCCCCTCTTTTTTCATCAGGATCATCCGGGGGTTGATGCAGCACGTGAAGCACCTCTATGGCATCCGCATGGCGGTTCGGGGTGCTCAGCACTTCCCCCCGCAACAGCCCTACGTCGTCGTCAGTAATCACCAGAGTTCTCTCGACCTGCTGGGTACGGCTGCCCCACGGCGCTGCCCCATAGCCTGACCCTGCGGCCACCCTTCGAGCCCCGCTGTCCAGCCTCCACGGCTGCCCCACAGCAGATGCGGTCCCTCCCATTGCTGGAGCAGTGTGTGGCTGTAGCCCGCCCCATAGCTGCTCCACAGCACCATAACTACCCCCCAGCCCCATAGCTGGCCCCACAGCTGCTCCCCCAGCTAACACCAGCTCGAGGCATGGTGCAGTTGCCGCTGGACTGGCGGATACTCGTAGCTGCCCCAGATAGCTGCTCGTGTATGCCCCATAGCTGCCCCATAGCCACTCCCTCAGCCCTATAGCTCCCCCCTCAGCTGACACCAACCCCCAGCGATGACAGAGCTGCTGCTGGAGCACTGTGTGCCCGTAAGCCACTCTCCAACCCCATAGCTGCCCCATAGCCACCCCCCCAGCCCCATAGCTGGCCCCACAGCCACCCTCTAGCCCTATAGCTGCCTCCCCAGCTAGCACCAACCCCCAAAGACGGTAAAGGTGCTGCTGCAGTAGTGTGTGCCTGTAGCCGCTCTCCAGCCCCATAGCCACCCCCCCAGCCCCATAGCTGGCCCCCCACGGCTAACAGCAGCCCCCCAGGAATGATGGAGGTGCTGCCGGACCGCTGCGTGCCCATCGCCAAGCGGGAGCTGCTCTACATGGGGGCCGTGGGGGTGGCCTGCTGGCTCGGCGGCATCATCTTCATCGACCGCAAGCGCACGCACGACGCCATCAGCGTCATGGCCGAGGCTGCCCACACCATGCTCAGCCAGGATGTGAGTGGGGCGGCTGTGGGGCGGCTGTGGGGCTGGGGAAGGGGGGGAGGTTGTGTCGTGCTGTTCATCCTACCCGGGGCAGCCCCCTGCCTACCCCATAGCCATGTGGGGCAGCCCCGCTTCCCCGTGGGGTGGTCGCAGCTGATTCCCTTCTGGCCGTGGGGCGGCCTCGCCGTGGGGCAGCCCCCCTGCAATCTTACCCCCGCCACACACACAGGTGCGAGTGTGGGTTTTCCCCGAGGGGACGCGCAACCACAGTGGCTCCATGCTCCCCTTCAAGCGGGGAGCCTTCCACCTTGCCGTCCAGGCCCAGGTATGGGGCAGAGACTGCCATGGGGCAGCCGTGGGGCAGCCATGGGGTAGTACCCTTCATCCCACCCCCGTTTCTGTCCCCCCTTTCAGGTCCCCGTTGTCCCCATCGTCATCTCCTCCTACCAGCACTTCTACAGCAAACAGGAGCGGAGGTTCACTGCCGGTGAGGGGCCGTGGACACAGGAGTCTGGGGGAGGCAGCTGGGGGTCTGGGAGGGGCACCTGGGGGTCTGGGGGGCTCCTGGAGGTCTGGGGGGGGTCACCTGGGGGGCTGGGGGGGCTTCCGGGGGTTTGGGGGGGGCACTTGGAGGGTTTCGGGGGGGGGGCTGTGTGGGGCTAGACAGAATCTGGGGTGTACATGGATGTGGGGCTGGGGAGGGGTTTGAGGGTCTGGGGGTGCTGGGGGGGTATTGGGGTGTACGGGGGGGTCTAGGGGGGTACCTGGAGGGGCAGCTGTGAGGTACATATGGGGCTGGGGAGCTGTGGGGGGGATACATGTGGGTCTGGGGGGGCACGTGGGATATATGGAGGGGTTTAGGGGTGTTATCGGGGGGCTGTAGGGCACATGGGTGGCTTGGGGAGGGGTGGGACACGTCCAGGTGGGCTGTGGGGCAGCTGTGGGGCCGACCCCCAACCCCGGCCCCCCAGGGCAGTGCGTGATCCAGGTGCTGCCCCCACTGCCCACCCGGGGTCTGGGCCCCGCAGACGTGCCGGCGCTCACCGAGCGGGTCCGCGCCGCCATGCTGGAGGCCTTTGAGGCGCTCTCGGCCGAGCTGCGCCCCACGGCGCCCACCCCTGCCCCCCAGTGACCCGCCCCACGGCGCTGCCCGCTGCCCCACGGCGCTGTCCCACGGCGGCGGGACGGGACGGGACGGACAGGGGGCACTGAGCCCTCCCGTGGAACGTGGACTTGAGCAGCCGCAGTGTGGGGTGTCGCGGCTGAGCCGGAGTGCCCCACGGCGGGGCACGGACCTACGCGTGGGGCATGGGGCTGACCCACAAGTAAGAGGCGGGCTGACCTACGGCGGGGGTGCAGGGCAACCTGCGGCGGGACCTATAGGATGAGCGTGGCCCGACCCCACGGCGGGAGCGCGCGGCGACCCACGGCAGGACCTTGAAGAAGGAACGGGGCACGGACTGACCCCCAAGTGGGGCTACCCACGGCGGGACCCACGGCAACGTGCCGACTGACCCACGGCGGGGGCTGCGGGAAGAGCTCAGTCAGACCCATGGCGGCACGCACAGCAGCGACCCGCTCTGACCCACGGCGGGACCCACAGGAAGGCCCATGGAGCGACCCATAGCGGGACCACGGTATGACCCACGGCGGGGAACCCCCCACGGACCCCCACGGTGGGACCCCCACGGACCGACCCACTCCAGACCCCCACATGGGGGGGGAACCCGCGGACTGACCCACTCCAGACCCCCAAGTGGGGGGAGATCCCCATGGACTGACCCACTCCAGACCCCCAAGTGGGGGGAGATCCCCATGGACTGACCCACTCCAGACCCTCACGTGGGGGTCCCAGGAACCAACCCACGGCTCCTGGGGGGCACACAGGGCTGAACTCCCCCTTGCCCCCCCCAACGGCCAGTGCCATGGGGGGGTCTGGCGCCATGGGGCGGGGGGGGGGGCGGGTGCTGATTGGCCGCCCTCTCTTTGGGGGGTGACGCTGTGTATTTATTTGGGGGGGATGACATGGATTTTGCCAAATTTCCCTCTTGCCCCTGGCTTGGGGGGGCCCCTCCCCCCTCCTTTTGCTTTTAATAAACCCCCCCTTACTCCCCCCCAAGTCGTGGCGCCTCCTGATGTGACATGGGGGACCCTGGGGGGGGCATGGGGGTCCTAGGGTGCCCCTGGAGGGGGTTGGGGGGGTTTTGGGCTGCCCGTGGGGGGGCTTATGTGGGTGCTGGGGGGGGTCATGGGGGTCTTGGTGCCCGTGGGAGGGGTTATGGGGGTTTGGAGGGGTCTTGGGTTGCCCCTGAGGGGGGTCATGGGGAGTCTTGGGGTCTCTGGAAGGGGTTATGGGGGTTTGGGGGGGGTCAATAGGATCCCCTGTCCCCCACCCCCCAACCCCACGGACACCCTCCATGGGATCCCCACCCGCCCCCGAATAAACACCCTTCTGCCCTCCCATGATGACACCCCCCCCCCCCCCCCCCCGCGGGGGAAAGTGGGGCACAGGGGACATCACTGTGGGGCACACGGATGTCCCCGGGGGTGGGACATGGGGGGGACAGAGCTCTCCATGCGGTGGGGGGACACGGGGGGGGGACACGGACAGCCCCGGGGGGGGACACGACACGGGGGACACTGATGTTCCCCTTGTGGGGGGACACACAGGGATGTGGGGGACACGGGGGGGGTACCGATGTCCCCGTGGGGTGGGGGGACACGGGAGGGGAGGATGACACACTGATGTCCCCGTGGGGGGGCACACACACACGCCGGGGGGGGCGTGGGGTTTGGGGGGGCTGCAGCATCACCACTGGGCCATTTTCTGGGGGCCAAAACCCACAAACTGGGGGGTCCCCCCTCCCCCCCTTAAATAGGCATTTTCCCCTCCATCGCCCCAATTTTATGGAGATTGGGGGGGGGGGGGGGGGGGTTAGTTATTATTTTGCGGTGGACCGGGACCGCACCCTCGGGGATCTCCCCACCCCCCCATCCCCATTCGCCCCCCTCCCCTCCCCCCCCCCGGGGGCTGCGCCGCGACTTTGGGGGGTCCCCACGGTGGGGGAGGGGGTGGGTTTCGGGGTTGGGGGTGTTTCTCTGCACTGGTGCCCGGTAGGGGGGGGCGATGGGGGGGTGGGGGGTTGGGCTTCCTGGGTCAGCGCCGCCGCCGCCGCCTCCATTGTCCGCCCGACGGCGACGGGAGCGGCAGCGGAGGGGGGGGACGTGGGGGGAGGGGAGGGGGGGGCGGCAGCATCACACCCCCACCCCCCCATACACCACCACCGGGGGGTCCCCATCCCCCCCCGGAGCAGGAACCGCCGCTCTGACCGCCCCACCCCCACCCCCAGCACAGGTACAGGGGGTCTCCCCCCCTCTCTCTCCCCCACCCCCTCCACCGCGGGTACCCGGGGGGGGGTCTCTCTTCCCCTCCCCCTCCCCCCCAAGCAGGAATTGGGAGTCTGACCCCCCCACACTGCGGGTACTGGGGGGTCTGACCCCCCCCCCCCCCCCCGAGGATACTGGGGGTCTGCCCCCCCCTCCAGCACCAAAACAGGGCGTCTCACCCCCCCACTGCAGCTACTGGGGGGTCTCTCCACCCTCAACCGTTGGGGGGACTCTCGGCGTGATGCAGTGCCACCGGTGACACCGCGGCCCCATCCATGTCCCCCCGCAAGGCCAAGCGGGTTGGGGGGCAGTCCCCCGAGGGGGGCACGGCAGCGGCGGTGACCGTGGCGGCCACCCCCCAAATCCCACCTCCCCCCCAAACCTTCTTCATCCACAAACGCAAATCCTTCGCGGCGCAACCAGGACTGCGCCGAGCGGCAGTGGCAGAAGAGGAGAACCCCAACATCTGCGTGGAGTGTGGGCAGAGCTTCGCCCACCGCACCGGCTTAACCGCCCACCGCCGCCGCCGCCACGCCGCCGCTCCCCCAGACCGTGGCCAAACCTTTGGCCTCCGCTGCCATCGCCGTGGCGGCCACCACCGCACCGGCGAGAAGACCTTCACCCGCCCCGATGACGGCAAACGCTTCGGCCGCAGCGCCCACTGCGAGAAAGAGCTCCAGCGCTCACCGCGTTGTGGTGGCCAACGCTGCGATGGAGTCACCGCCGCCACCACCACCGCCACCACCACCGGCGGCACTGGCGGCGAAGCCAAAACGCGGCGGAAGGCATCACGGCTCAACACCTGTGGCGAGTGCTGGCAGAGCTTTGGCCAAAACGCCGACCTGGTGAAGCACATGCGTGTCCACACCGGGGAAAAACCCTTCCAGTGCGGTGCCTGCGGCAAACGCTTCAGCGTCAGCTCCAACCTCTTCCGCCACCGCCGAATCCACACCGGCGAGAAGCCCTACGCCTGCGCCGACTGCGGCAAACGCTTCACTGACAAGTCCACCCTCACCCAGCACCGCCGCGGCCACACCGGCGAGAAGCCCTATGTCTGCGGCGTCTGTGGCAAAGGCTTTGGCCACAGCTCCCACCATAAGCGCCACGAGAAGATCCACCGCGGCGGTGATGGCGGCGGTGATGACGGCAGTGATGGCGGCGATGCCGACACCATCGCATCCTTCTGACCGCACCGGCACTGAACCTGTTGCCCGCAGCAAAACACTTCGGTGTCAAATCCACCCTCACCTGACACCAGCACAGCTGCCGTGGCAAAAGTTCCTGCAGATTTCACCCAAATCCCCCATTTTCTACCCAATTTTTCTGGCATGAGTTTTGCCGGAATTGGGGCTGTTGTGGTTTTTTTTTTTTCCCCACACACACCGCTTTGGGTTTCGCTGGGGGAGGGGGTAAAAGAAAAAAAAAAAAAAACCAAACCCCAAAACCCATTTCCCAATTCTGAAAAAAAAAAAAGCCCCAATTTAATAAAATTCAATTGTCTTCTTTTGTTGTTTTTTTTTTTGTTTGTTTTTGGTGAATTTTGGGGTATTTTCAGGGCAGAGGGAGGTGTGGCGGTGGTGGATGCTGATGAGGTCCCCGGACACCTCCAACTCCCCCCGCCTGGGTCTGGGGGGAGTGGGTCAGGATAAGGTGCATTCCCTTGAGGGTTTGGGGTGTGATTTTCTATTTTTGGGGCCTGTTTCTTCCCAAAATGCCTAATTTTCCACCGGAGCTGGAGCCAGCTGCCCAGTTCGGGGCAGGACAGAGCTGATGGGAGGCTGAGGGGGAGGGGGGTGTGTGTCTCGGGGGGGGGGTTGGGGGTCTGGGGGGGGTGATATGGGGGTTCTGGGCACTAAGGGCACCCTCCCCCCCCCCGGCTCTATTTCACCCCTATTTTGGAGATTTTTTATGGTGCGTCTCAGCAGAGCATCACTGGAGATGGGGGGGCTGTGGGGGTGTCGCCTGGGGGGGGTGGTGGGGGGTGGTGGGGGGTGTCCCTCCAACTCGGCCGTGTTTCTCCCAGTGGGTGAAGTGCCATGACAGGGATGTGGCAGCTGAAGCTGGGCAGGGGCAGGGGGACAATGCCATGTGCCTCGCTGAAACCCCTCAGGAGCCCCCCAAAAAGGGAGTGGTGTGACCCCCCCCCCCCCATCTTGTAGATCCCCTCCCATGAACTCCCCCCCCCCCCAAATATATATATGTGTGTGTTTTGGGGGTGATTATCTGTATTTAACCTATAGAGAAGTATATAAAGGCCGCCACGCCGAGCACTGGTGTGGGGTGGATTCGGGGGGAGACTCATCCTGAGGGTCCCCAGTGGTGGTGGTGGGGGTTGGGGGTGGGGGGAAATGCCGTTTTCTTTTCCTTTTTTAAAGCAGGAACGACGGCGCTATGGTGGTGGTGGGGACACAGTGATGCGGCGCAGGGCAATAACGACCACGCCAGGAATTATTATTATTCAAATATTGTGGTTTTTTTTTTTTTTTTTTTAGTTTTTTTTTTTTTGCGTTAATCTGTTCTACAGCGAAACCCACGTGTGGCAGCAGGGCTGTGTGCCCCCCCACTCCCCCTCCCACCACCAACCCCCTCTGCCATCCTGGTGACGCCAATGACCGCGACTGTGCTGCCACCACTGCCATGACACCCCCTTGGTGGCAGCTGTCGCTGCGCTCTGCCGGTGTCATATCCCTCTCCGCCGCCAAACCGCCCTGCGGAGGGCTCACCCCCCCCCAAAAAAACTGGTGGGGGTCTCCACGGCGAGATGGATGCCACACGGCTGCCACCGCCGGTACTGCCCCCCCATCCTACCTACCCGACCCACCCCGCATAACCATCCCACCTACCGCCCTTGCGGATCTTCCCTACTACTCCTCGTCCTCCCGCACCCTCCAACGCCCGTGCCAGCAGCACCGGCTGCGCCAGTCGCACCAAGAAAAAACCCTTTAACAAGGTTGGCTGGGATACGGCCAGAGGGGCAAGAGGGAGACGGCGGCGTTCTGCCCGGCGTGGGTTCGCTGGTGCCGCTTGTGGTGGGAGCTGCGGCTGAAGCTCTTGCCGCAGTAGGCGCAGGCATAGGGCTTCTCGCCGGTGTGGATGCGGCGGTGCTGGGTGAGGGTGGACTTGTCGGTGAAGCTCTTGCCGCAGTCGGCGCAGGCGTAGGGCTTCTCACCGGTGTGGATGCGCTGGTGGCGGATGAGGTTGGAGCTGACGTTGAAGCGCTTCCCACAGTGGGGGCAGGCGTAGGGCTTCTCCCCGGTGTGGATGCGCATGTGCTTCACCAGGTCCGAGTTCTGGCTGAAGCTTTGCCAGCACTCACCGCAGGTGTTGGGGATGGCCACGGCTGCCGGTGCCGGCGGCTTCTCCCCCCTGACAGTGCCCTCCCGCCGCCGGCGCTTCCCCGGGGGGCTGTTGGGAGGCTGCTTGGGGCAGCCGAAGCTTTTCCCGCAGTCGACGCACTTGTAGGGCTTCTGGCCAGGGGGACGTGGGGTGGTGGACGCGGCCACGGTGGCGGTTCCCACCTCCTTCCCGCAGTCCCGGCAGCACCTCGGGCTGCCACTGGCATGCGCCCGCCGGTGCCGCAGCAGGTTGGCGCTGAGGCCGAAGCTTTTGCCGCAGTCGAGGCAGGCGAAGGGCTTCTCCCCGCCGCCACCGCCACCGTGGCTGCGCCGGTGTGCCGTCAGCGCCGCGCTCTGAGCGAAGCTCTTCCCACACTCCACACAGATGTTGGGGTGCTCGCCGGCGGCCGCCCGCTGCCGCACCACCGTCTCTTTGCGTTTGCGGCCCCCACGCCCGCGGCCGCCTGATGCAGCTTCCCCGGTGCCTGCCGGGGGCGGCTTTGGACCCTCCACCCGGCTTTGGCCCCTTTGGGACCGCCCGTGTTCAGGTTGGGGGGTCGCGGACCCTCTGCAGCGTTTCGGTGACATGGCGGCGCCAGCCGGGGGGGGGTGTCCCCGAGACGGGGGTGACCCTGTACTGTCCCCACCTGCGGAGGCGGAGGGGAGAAGGCAAAGGTTAGTCGCTGCCCCAAAAAAGCCGGGACCCCTCCCGGCTCAGGATGTGCACCCTGGCCTCCTGTTCCCCCATCCCCATCCCTCTGTCCTGTCCCTGTCCCCGTCCCCCCCATCCCTGTTCCCCCATCCCCATCCCTCTGTCCTGTCCTCCGTCATCCCCATCTCTGTCCCATCCCTGTCCCCCCATCCTTGTCCCCCCCAACCCAGTTCCTCCGTCCCCATCCCTGTCCCCCATCCCCATCCCTCCGTCCTGTCCCTGTCCCCCCATCCCTGTCCCTCCCGTCCTGGTCCCCCCATCCCCATCCCCATTCCCATCCCTCCATCCCCATCCCATCCCATCCCATCCCATCCCATCCCATCCCATCCCATCCCATCCCATCCCATCCCATCCCCGTCCCCCCCCGCCGCTCTCTGCGCCCCCGGTACCCCCCCCCCCCCTCCTCCCCCGGTACCTGCGGGCACCGCCCGTCCTGGCGGCTCCTCCCCGTTCCCGTCCCGGTCCCGGTCCGGTCCCCACCCCGTCCCCGTCCCGGTCCCGTCCCCCCCCCCGGGGCTGTGCCGCGGCCCCGCCGCTGTCGGGCGGACAATGGAGGCGGCGGCGGCGCTGACCCAGGAAGTTCAACCCCCGGGGGCTGCGCGGGGGGGCGGCGGCGGAGGGGGGGAGACCCTGGACCTGGGACCGGCTGCGACCCCCCCCGGACC
>NW_028128364.1:0-26638 GCF_965231255.1 Vanellus vanellus
ACAGCAAAGGTGCCAGCGGGGAAAAGTAATGCTGGTTCTCACTGCCTCCTGGAACCCTTTCAAATGCCCCAGACAATTTGGCCCTCTCTGCTTTCCTGCGGACTCCATCCTCAAAAGCACCTGTTTTCGCTTTCGGCAGCCTCCGGAGCAAAAAAGACAAACGTCCAGCTTTTGCTGCCACAACAAAGGTGCCAGCGGGGAAAAGTAATGCTGGTTCTCACTGCCTCCTGGAACCCTTTCAAATGCCACAGACAATTTGGCCCTCTCTGCTTTCCTGCGGACTCCATCCTCAAAAGCACCTGTTTTCGCTTTCGGCAGCCTCCGGAGCAAAAAAGACAAACGTCCAGCTTTTGCTGCCACAGCAAAGGTGCCAGTGGGGAAAAGTAATGCTGGTTCTCACTGCCTCCTGGAACCTCTTCAAATGCCCCAGACAATTTGGCCCTCTCTGCTTTCCTGCGGACTCCATCCTAAAAAGCACCTGTTTTCGCTTTCGGCAGCCTCCGGAGCAAAAAAGACAAACGTCCAGCTTTTGCTGCCACAGCAAAGGTGCCAGCGGGGAAAAGTAATGCTGGTTCTCACTGCCTCCTGGAACCCTTTCAAATGCCACAGACAATTTGGCCCTCTCTGCTTTCCTGCGGACTCCATCCTCAAAAGAACCTATTTTCCCTTTCGGCAACCTCCGGAGCAAAAAAGACAAACGTCCAGCTTTTGCTGCCACAGCAAAGGTGCCAGCGGGGAAAAGTAATGCTGGTTCTCACTGCCTCCTGGAACCCTTTCAAATGCCCCAGACAATTTGGCCCTCTCTGCTTTCCTGCGGACTCTATCCTCAAAAGCGCCTTTTTTCACTTTCGGCGCCCTCCGGTGGTAAAAAGACAAACGTCCAGCTTTTGCTGCCGCAGCAAAGGTGCCAGCGTGGAAAAGTAATGCTGGTTCTCACTGCCTCCTGGAACCCTTTCAAATGCCACAGACAATTTGGCCCTCTCTGCTTTCCTGCGGACTCTATACTCAAAAGCACCTGTTTTCGCTTTCGGCAGCCTCCGGAGCAAAAAAGACAAACGTCCAGCTTTTGCTGCCACAGCAAAGGTGCCAGCGGGGAAAAGTAATGCTGGTTCTCACTGCCTCCTGGAACCCTTTCAAATGCCACAGACAATTTGGCCCTCTCTGCTTTCCTGCGGACTCCATCCTCAAAAGCACCTGTTTTCGCTTTCGGCAGCCTCCATTGCAAAAAAGACAAACGTCCAGCTTTTGCTGCCACAGCAAAGGTGCCAGCGGGGAAAAGTAATGCTGGTTCTCACTGCCTCCTGGAACCCTTTCAAATGCCCCAGACAATTTGGCCCTCTCTGCTTTCCTGCGGACTCCATCCTCAAAAGCACCTGTTTTCGCTTTCGGCAGCCTCCGGAGCAAAAAAGACAAACGTCCAGCTTTTGCTGCCACAACAAAGGTGCCAGCGGGGAAAAGTAATGCTGGTTCTCACTGCCTCCTGGAACCCTTTCAAATGCCACAGACAATTTGGCCCTCTCTGCTTTCCTGCGGACTCCATCCTCAAAAGCACCTGTTTTCGCTTTCGGCAGCCTCCGGAGCAAAAAAGACAAACGTCCAGCTTTTGCTGCCACAGCAAAGGTGCCAGCGGGGAAAAGTAATGCTGGTTCTCACTGCCTCCTGGAACCCTTTCAAATGCCACAGACAATTTGGCCCTCTCTGCTTTCCTGCGGACTCCATCCTCAAAAGCACCTGTTTTCGCTTTCGGCAGCCTCCGGAGCAAAAAAGACAAACGTCCAGCTTTTGCTGCCACAGCAAAGGTGCCAGCGGGGAAAAGTAATGCTGGTTCTCACTGCCTCCTGGAACCCTTTCAAATGCCCCAGACAATTTGGCCCTCTCTGCTTTCCTGCGGACTCCATCCTCAAAAGCACCTGTTTTCGCTTTCGGCAGCCTCCGGAGCAAAAAAGACAAACGTCCAGCTTTTGCTGCCACAGCAAAGGTGCCAGCGGGGAAAAGTAATGCTGGTTCTCACTGCCTCCTGGAACCCTTTCAAATGCCACAGACAATTTGGCCCTCTCTGCTTTCCTGCGGACTCCATCCTCAAAAGAACCTATTTTCCCTTTCGGCGCCCTCCGGAGCAAAAAAGACAAACGTCCAGCTTTTGCTGCCACAGCAAAGGTGCCAGCGGGGAAAAGTAATGCTGGTTCTCACTGCCTCCTGGAACCCTTTCAAATGCCACAGACAATTTGGCCCTCTCTGCTTTCCTGCGGACTCCATCCTCAAAAGCACCTGTTTTCGCTTTCGGCAGCCTCCGGAGCAAAAAAGACAAACGTCCAGCTTTTGCTGCCACAGCAAAGGTGCCAGCGGGGAAAAGTAATGCTGGTTCTCACTGCCTCCTGGAACCTCTTCAAATGCCCCAGACAATTTGGCCCTCTCTGCTTTCCTGCGGACTCCATCCTCAAAAGCACCTGTTTTCGCTTTTGGCAACCTCCGGAGCAAAAAAGACAAACGTCCAGCTTTTGCTGCCACAGCAAAGGTGCCAGCGGGGAAAAGTAATGCTGGTTCTCACTGCCTCCTGGAACCCTTTCAAATGCCACAGACAATTTGGCCCTCTCTGCTTTCCTGCGGACTCCATCCTCAAAAGAACCTGTTTTCGCTTTCGGCAGCCTCCGGAGCAAAAAAGATAAACGTCCAGCTTTTGCTGCCACAGCAAAGGTGCCAGCGGGGAAAAGTAATGCTGGTTCTCACTGCCTCCTGGAACCCTTTCAAATGCCCCAGACAATTAAGCCCTCTCTGCTTTCCTGTGGACTCCATCCTCAAAAGCACCTGTTTTCACTTTCGGCAGCCTCCGGAGCAAAAAAGACAAACGTCCAGCTTTTGCTGCCACAGCAAAGGTGCCAGCGGGGAAAAGTAATGCTGGTTCTCACTGCCTCCTGGAACCCTTTCAAATGCCACAGACAATTTGGCCCTCTCTGCTTTCCTGCGGACTCCATCCTCAAAAGCACCTGTTTTCGCTTTCGGCAGCCTCCGGAGCAAAAAAGACAAACGTCCAGCTTTTGCTGCCACAGCAAAGGTGCCAGCGGGGAAAAGTAATGCTGGTTCTCACTGCCTCCTGGAACCTCTTCAAATGCCACAGACAATTTGGCCCTCTCTGCTTTCCTGCGGACTCCATCCTCAAAAGCACCTGTTTTCACTTTCGGCAGCCTCCGGAGCAAAAAAGACAAACGTCCAGCTTTTGCTGCCACAGCAAAGGTGCCAGCGGGGAAAAGTAATGCTGGTTCTCACTGCCTCCTGGAACCTTTTCAAATGCCACAGACAATTTGGCCCTCTCTGCTTTCCTGCGGACTCCATCCTCAAAAGCACCTGTTTTCGCTTTCGGCAGCCTCCGGAGCAAAAAAGACAAACGTCCAGCTTTTGCTGCCACAGCAAAGGTGCCAGCGGGGAAAAGTAATGCTGGTTCTCACTGCCTCCTGGAACCCTTTCAAATGCCCCAGACAATTTGGCCCTCTCTGTTTTCCTGCGGACTCTATCCTCAAAAGCGCCTTTTTTCACTTTCGGCGCCCTCCGGTGGTAAAAAGACAAACGTCCAGCTTTTGCTGCCGCAGCAAAGGTGCCAGCGTGGAAAAGTAATGCTGGTTCTCACTGCCTCCTGGAACCCTTTCAAATGCCATAGAAAATTTGGCCCTCTCTGCTTTCCTGCGGACTCTATCCTCAAAAGCACCTGTTTTCGCTTTCGGCAGCCTCCGGAGCAAAAAAGACAAACGTCCAGCTTTTGCTGCCACAGCAAACGTGCCAGCAGGGAAAAGTAATGCTCGTTCTCACTGCCTCCTGGAACCCTTTCAAATGCCACAGACAATTTGGCCCTCTCTGCTTTCCTGCGGACTCCATCCTCAAAAGCACCTGTTTTCGCTTTCGGCAACCTCCAAAGCAAAAAAGACAAAGGTCCAGCTTTTGCTGCCACAGCAAAGGTGCCAGCGGGGAAAAGTAATGCTGGTTCTCACTGCCTCCTGGAACCCTTTCAAATGCCCCAGACAATTTGGCCCTCTCTGCTTTCCTGCGGACTCCATCCTCAAAAGCACCTGTTTTCGCTTTCGGCAGCCTCCGGAGCAAAAAAGACAAACGTCCAGCTTTTGCTGCCACAGCAAAGGTGCCAGCGGGGAAAAGTAATGCTGGTTCTCACTGCCTCCTGGAACCCTTTCAAATGCCACAGACAATTTGGCCCTCTCTGCTTTCCTGCGGACTCCATCCTCAAAAGCACCTGTTTTCGCTTTTGGCAGCCTCCGGAGCAAAAAAGACAAACGTCCAGCTTTTGCTGCCACAGCAAAGGTGCCAGCGGGGAAAAGTAATGCTGGTTCTCACTGCCTCCTGGAACCTCTTCAAATGCCCCAGACAATTTGGCCCTCTCTGCTTTCCTGCGGACTCCATCCTCAAAAGCACCTGTTTTCGCTTTCGGCAGCCTCCGGAGCAAAAAAGACAAACGTCCAGCTTTTGCTGCCACAGCAAAGGTGCCAGCGGGGAAAAGTAATGCTGGTTCTCACTGCCTCCTGGAACCCTTTCAAATGCCACAGACAATTTGGCCCTCTCTGCTTTCCTGCGGACTCCATCCTCAAAAGAACCTATTTTCCCTTTCGGCAACCTCCGGAGCAAAAAAGACAAACGTCCAGCTTTTGCTGCCACAGCAAAGGTGCCAGCGGGGAAAAGTAATGCTGGTTCTCACTGCCTCCTGGAACCCTTTCAAATGCCACAGACAATTTGGCCCTCTCTGCTTTCCTGCGGACTCCATCCTCAAAAGTGCCTTTTTTCACTTTCGGCGCCCTCCGGTGGTAAAAAGACAAACGTCCAGCTTTTGCTGCCACAGCAAAGGTGCCAGCGGGGAAAAGTAATGCTGGTTCTCACTGCCTCCTGGAACTCTTTCAAATGTCACAGACAATTTGGCACTCTCTGCTTTCCTGCGGACTCCATCCTCAAAAGCACCTATTTTCGCTTTCGGCAGCCTCCGGAGCAAAAAAGACAAACGTCCAGCTTTTGCTGCCACAGCAAAGGTGCCAGCGGGGAAAAGTAATGCTGGTTCTCACTGCCTCCTGGAACCCTTTCAAATGCCACAGACAATTTGGCCCTCTCTGCTTTCCTGTGGACTCCATCCTCAAAAGCACCTGTTTTCGCTTTCGGCAGCCTCCGGAGCAAAAAAGACAAACGTCCAGCTTTTGCTGCCACAGCAAAGGTGCCAGCGGGGAAAAGTAATGCTGGTTCTCACTGCCTCCTGGAACCCTTTCAAATGCCACAGACAATTTGGCCCTCTCTGCTTTGCTGCGGACTCCATCCTCAAAAGCACCTGTTTTCGCTTTCGGCAGCCTCCGGAGCAAAAAAGACAAACGTCCAGCTTTTGCTGCCACAGCAAAGGTGCCAGCGGGGAAAAGTAATGCTGGTTCTCACTGCCTCCTGGAACCCTTTCAAATGCCCCAGACAATTAAGCCCTCTCTGCTTTCCTGCGGACTCTATCCTCAAAAGCGCCTTTTTTCACTTTCGGCGCCCTCCGGTGGTAAAAAGACAAACGTCCAGCTTTTGCTGCCACAGCAAAGGTGCCAGCGGGGAAAAGTGATGCTGGTTCTCACTGCCTCCTGGAACTCTTTCAAATTCCACAGACAATTTGGCCCTCTCTGCTTTCCTGCGGACTCCATCCTCAAAAGCACCTGTTTTCGCTTTCGGCAGCCTCCGGAGCAAAAAAGACAAACGTCCACCTTTTGCTGCCACAGCAAAGGTGCCAGCGGGGAAAAGTAATGCTGGTTCTCACTGCCTCCTGGAACCCTTTTAAATGCCACAGACAATTTGGCCCTCTCTGCTTTCCTGCGGACTCCATCCTCAAAAGCACCTGTTTTCGCTTTCGGCAGCCTCCGGAGCAAAAAAGACAAACGTCCAGCTTTTGCTGCCACAGCAAAGGTGCCAGCGGGGAAAAGTGATGCTGGTTCTCACTGCCTCCTGGAACCCTTTCAAATGCCACAGACAATTTGGCCCTCTCTGCTTTCCTGCGGACTCCATCCTCAAAAGCAGCTGTTTTCGCTTTCGGCAGCCTCCGGAGCAAAAAAGACAGACGTCCAGCTTTTGCTGCCACAGCAAAGGTGCCAGCGGGGAAAAGTAATGCTGGTTCTCACTGCCTCCTGGAACCCTTTCAAATGCCACAGACAATTTGGCCCTCTCTGCTTTGCTGCGGACTCCATCCTCAAAAGCACCTGTTTTCGCTTTCGGCAGCCTCCGGAGCAAAAAAGACAAACGTCCAGCTTTTGCTGCCACAGCAAAGGTGCCAGCGGGGAAAAGTAATGCTGGTTCTCACTGCCTCCTGGAACCCTTTCAAATGCCACAGACAATTAAGCCCTCTCTGCTTTCCTGCGGACTCCATCCTCAAAAGCACCTGTTTTCGCTTTCGGCAGCCTCCGGAGCAAAAAAGACAAACGTCCAGCTTTTGCTGCCACAGCAAAGGTGCCAGCGGGGAAAAGTAATGCTGGTTCTCACTGCCTCCTGGAACCCTTTCAAATGCCCCAGACAATTTGGCCCTCTCTGCTTTCCTGCGGACTCCATCCTCAAAAGCACCTGTTTTCGCTTTCGGCAGCCTCCGGAGCAAAAAAGACAAACGTCCAGCTTTTGCTGCCACAGCAAAGGTGCCAGCGGGGAAAAGTAATGCTGGTTCTCACTGCCTCCTGGAACCCTTTCAAATGCCACAGACAATTTGGCCCTCTCTGCTTTCCTGCGGACTCCATCCTCAAAAGAACCTATTTTCCCTTTCGGCGCCCTCCGGAGCAAAAAAGACAAACGTCCAGCTTTTGCTGCCACAGCAAAGGTGCCAGCGGGGAAAAGTAATGCTGGTTCTCACTGCCTCCTGGAACCCTTTCAAATGCCACAGACAATTTGGCCCTCTCTGCTTTCCTGCGGACTCCATCCTCAAAAGCACCTGTTTTCGCTTTCGGCAGCCTCCGGAGCAAAAAAGACAAACGTCCAGCTTTTGCTGCCACAGCAAAGGTGCCAGCGGGGAAAAGTAATGCTGGTTCTCACTGCCTCCTGGAACCTCTTCAAATGCCCCAGACAATTTGGCCCTCTCTGCTTTCCTGCGGACTCCATCCTCAAAAGCACCTGTTTTCGCTTTTGGCAACCTCCGGAGCAAAAAAGACAAACGTCCAGCTTTTGCTGCCACAGCAAAGGTGCCAGCGGGGAAAAGTAATGCTGGTTCTCACTGCCTCCTGGAACCCTTTCAAATGCCACAGACAATTTGGCCCTCTCTGCTTTCCTGCGGACTCCATCCTCAAAAGCACCTGTTTTCGCTTTCGGCAGCCTCCGGAGCAAAAAAGACAAACGTCCAGCTTTTGCTGCCACAGCAAAGGTGCCAGCGGGGAAAAGTAATGCTGGTTCTCACTGCCTCCTGGAACCCTTTCAAATGCCCCAGACAATTTGGCCCTCTCTGCTTTCCTGTGGACTCCATCCTCAAAAGCACCTGTTTTCGCTTTCGGCAGCCTCCGGAGCAAAAAAGACAAACGTCCAGCTTTTGCTGCCACAGCAAAGGTGCCAGCGGGGAAAAGTAATGCTGGTTCTCACTGCCTCCTGGAACCCTTTCAAATGCCACAGACAATTTGGCCCTCTCTGCTTTCCTGCGGACTCCATCCTCAAAAGCACCTGTTTTCGCTTTCGGCAGCCTCCGGAGCAAAAAAGACAAACGTCCAGCTTTTGCTGCCACAGCAAAGGTGCCAGCGGGGAAAAGTAATGCTGGTTCTCACTGCCTCCTGGAACCTCTTCAAATGCCACAGACAATTTGGCCCTCTCTGCTTTCCTGCGGACTCCATCCTCAAAAGCACCTGTTTTCACTTTCGGCAGCCTCCGGAGCAAAAAAGACAAACGTCCAGCTTTTGCTGCCACAGCAAAGGTGCCAGCGGGGAAAAGTAATGCTGGTTCTCACTGCCTCCTGGAACCTTTTCAAATGCCACAGACAATTTGGCCCTCTCTGCTTTCCTGCGGACTCCATCCTCAAAAGCACCTGTTTTCGCTTTCGGCAGCCTCCATTGCAAAAAAGACAAACGTCCAGCTTTTGCTGCCACAGCAAAGGTGCCAGCGGGGAAAAGTAATGCTGGTTCTCACTGCCTCCTGGAACCCTTTCAAATGCCCCAGACAATTTGGCCCTCTCTGCTTTCCTGCGGACTCTATCCTCAAAAGCGCCTTTTTTCACTTTCGGCGCCCTCCGGTGGTAAAAAGACAAACGTCCAGCTTTTGCTGCCGCAGCAAAGGTGCCAGCGTGGAAAAGTAATGCTGGTTCTCACTGCCTCCTGGAACCCTTTCAAATGCCACAGACAATTTGGCCCTCTCTGCTTTCCTGCGGACTCTATCCTCAAAAGCACCTGTATTCGCTTTCGGCAGCCTCCGGAGCAAAAAAGACAAACGTCCAGCTTTTGCTGCCACAGCAAACGTGCCAGCAGGGAAAAGTAATGCTCGTTCTCACTGCCTCCTGGAACCCTTTCAAATGCCCCAGACAATTTGGCCCTCTCTGCTTTCCTGCGGACTCCATCCTCAAAAGCACCTGTTTTCGCTTTCGGCAACCTCCAAAGCAAAAAAGACAAACGTCCAGCTTTTGCTGCCACAGCAAAGGTGCCAGCGGGGAAAAGTAATGCTGGTTCTCACTGCCTCCTGGAACCCTTTCAAATGCCCCAGACAATTTGGCCCTCTCTGCTTTCCTGCGGACTCCATCCTCAAAAGCACCTGTTTTCGCTTTCGGCAGCCTCCGGAGCAAAAAAGACAAACGTCCAGCTTTTGCTGCCACAACAAAGGTGCCAGCGGGGAAAAGTAATGCTGGTTCTCACTGCCTCCTGGAACCCTTTCAAATGCCACAGACAATTTGGCCCTCTCTGCTTTCCTGCGGACTCCATCCTCAAAAGCACCTGTTTTCGCTTTCGGCAGCCTCCGGAGCAAAAAAGACAAACGTCCAGCTTTTGCTGCCACAGCAAAGGTGCCAGTGGGGAAAAGTAATGCTGGTTCTCACTGCCTCCTGGAACCTCTTCAAATGCCCCAGACAATTTGGCCCTCTCTGCTTTCCTGCGGACTCCATCCTAAAAAGCACCTGTTTTCGCTTTCGGCAGCCTCCGGAGCAAAAAAGACAAACGTCCAGCTTTTGCTGCCACAGCAAAGGTGCCAGCGGGGAAAAGTAATGCTGGTTCTCACTGCCTCCTGGAACCCTTTCAAATGCCACAGACAATTTGGCCCTCTCTGCTTTCCTGCGGACTCCATCCTCAAAAGAACCTATTTTCCCTTTCGGCAACCTCCGGAGCAAAAAAGACAAACGTCCAGCTTTTGCTGCCACAGCAAAGGTGCCAGCGGGGAAAAGTAATGCTGGTTCTCACTGCCTCCTGGAACCCTTTCAAATGCCCCAGACAATTTGGCCCTCTCTGCTTTCCTGCGGACTCTATCCTCAAAAGCGCCTTTTTTCACTTTCGGCGCCCTCCGGTGGTAAAAAGACAAACGTCCAGCTTTTGCTGCCGCAGCAAAGGTGCCAGCGTGGAAAAGTAATGCTGGTTCTCACTGCCTCCTGGAACCCTTTCAAATGCCACAGACAATTTGGCCCTCTCTGCTTTCCTGCGGACTCTATACTCAAAAGCACCTGTTTTCGCTTTCGGCAGCCTCCGGAGCAAAAAAGACAAACGTCCAGCTTTTGCTGCCACAGCAAAGGTGCCAGCGGGGAAAAGTAATGCTGGTTCTCACTGCCTCCTGGAACCCTTTCAAATGCCACAGACAATTTGGCCCTCTCTGCTTTCCTGCGGACTCCATCCTCAAAAGCACCTGTTTTCGCTTTCGGCAGCCTCCATTGCAAAAAAGACAAACGTCCAGCTTTTGCTGCCACAGCAAAGGTGCCAGCGGGGAAAAGTAATGCTGGTTCTCACTGCCTCCTGGAACCCTTTCAAATGCCCCAGACAATTTGGCCCTCTCTGCTTTCCTGCGGACTCCATCCTCAAAAGCACCTGTTTTCGCTTTCGGCAGCCTCCGGAGCAAAAAAGACAAACGTCCAGCTTTTGCTGCCACAACAAAGGTGCCAGCGGGGAAAAGTAATGCTGGTTCTCACTGCCTCCTGGAACCCTTTCAAATGCCACAGACAATTTGGCCCTCTCTGCTTTCCTGCGGACTCCATCCTCAAAAGCACCTGTTTTCGCTTTCGGCAGCCTCCGGAGCAAAAAAGACAAACGTCCAGCTTTTGCTGCCACAGCAAAGGTGCCAGCGGGGAAAAGTAATGCTGGTTCTCACTGCCTCCTGGAACCTCTTCAAATGCCCCAGACAATTTGGCCCTCTCTGCTTTCCTGCGGACTCCATCCTCAAAAGCACCTGTTTTCGCTTTCGGCAGCCTCCGGAGCAAAAAGACAAACGTCCAGCTTTTGCTGCCACAGCAAAGGTGCCAGCGGGGAAAAGTAATGCTGGTTCTCACTGCCTCCTGGAACCCTTTCAAATGCCACAGACAATTTGGCCCTCTCTGCTTTCCTGCGGACTCCATCCTCAAAAGAACCTATTTTCCCTTTCGGCAGCCTCCGGAGCAAAAAAGACAAACGTCCAGCTTTTGCTGCCACAGCAAAGGTGCCAGCGGGGAAAAGTAATGCTGGTTCTCACTGCCTCCTGGAACCCTTTCAAATGCCACAGACAATTTGGCCCTCTCTGCTTTCCTGCGGACTCTATCCTCAAAAGCACCTGTTTTCGCTTTCGGCAGCCTCCGGAGCAAAAAAGACAAACGTCCAGCTTTTGCTGCCACAGCAAAGGTGCCAGCGGGGAAAAGTAATGCTGGTTCTCACTGCCTCCTGGAACCCTTTCAAATGCCACAGACAATTTGGCCCTCTCTGCTTTCCTGCGGACTCCATCCTCAAAAGCACCTGTTTTCGCTTTCGGCAGCCTCCATTGCAAAAAAGACAAACGTCCAGCTTTTGCTGCCACAGCAAAGGTGCCAGCGGGGAAAAGTAATGCTGGTTCTCACTGCCTCCTGGAACCCTTTCAAATGCCACAGACAATTTGGCCCTCTCTGCTTTCCTGCGGACTCTATCCTCAAAAGCGCCTTTTTTCACTTTCGGCGCCCTCCGGTGGTAAAAAGACAAACGTCCAGCTTTTGCTGCCGCAGCAAAGGTGCCAGCGTGGAAAAGTAATGCTGGTTCTCACTGCCTCCTGGAACCCTTTCAAATGCCACAGACAATTTGGCCCTCTCTGCTTTCCTGCGGACTCTATCCTCAAAAGCACCTGTTTTCGCTTTCGGCAGCCTCCGGAGCAAAAAAGACAAACGTCCAGCTTTTGCTGCCACAGCAAAGGTGCCAGCGGGGAAAAGTAATGCTGGTTCTCACTGCCTCCTGGAACCCTTTCAAATGCCACAGACAATTTGGCCCTCTCTGCTTTGCTGCGGACTCCATCCTCAAAAGCACCTGTTTTCGCTTTCGGCAACCTCCGGAGCAAAAAAGACAAACGTCCAGCTTTTGCTGCCACAGCAAAGGTGCCAGCGGGGAAAAGTAATGCTGGTTCTCACTGCCTCCTGGAACCCTTTCAAATGCCCCAGACAATTTGGCCCTCTCTGCTTTCCTGCGGACTCCATCCTCAAAAGCACCTGTTTTCGCTTTCGGCAGCCTCCGGAGCAAAAAAGACAAACGTCCAGCTTTTGCTGCCACAGCAAAGGTGCCAGCGGGGAAAAGTAATGCTGGTTCTCACTGCCTCCTGGAACCCTTTCAAATGCCACAGACAATTTGGCCCTCTCTGCTTTCCTGCGGACTCCATCCTCAAAAGCACCTGTTTTCGCTTTTGGCAACCTCCGGAGCAAAAAAGACAAACGTCCAGCTTTTGCTGCCACAGCAAAGGTGCCAGCGGGGAAAAGTAATGCTGGTTCTCACTGCCTCCTGGAACCCTTTCAAATGCCACAGACAATTTGGCCCTCTCTGCTTTCCTGCGGACTCCATCCTCAAAAGAACCTATTTTCGCTTTCGGCAGCCTCCGGAGCAAAAAAGACAAACGTCCAGCTTTTGCTGCCACAGCAAAGGTGCCAGCGGGGAAAAGTAATGCTGGTTCTCACTGCCTCCTGAAACCCTTTCAAATGACACAGACAATTTGGCCCTCTCTGCTTTCCTGCGGACTCCATCCTCAAAAGCACCTGTTTTCGCTTTCGGCAGCCTCCGGAGCAAAAAAGACAAACGTCCAGCTTTTGCTGCCACAGCAAAGGTGCCAGCGGGGAAAAGTAATGCTGGTTCTCACTGCCTTCTGGAACCTCTTCAAATGCCACAGACAATTTGGCCCTCTCTGCTTTCCTGCGGACTCCATCCTCAAAAGCACCTGTTTTCACTTTCGGCAGCCACCGGAGCAAAAAAGACAAACGTCCAGCTTTTGCTGCCACAGCAAAGGTGCCAGCGGGGAAAAGTAATGCTGGTTCTCACTGCCTCCTGGAACCCTTTCAAATGCCACAGACAATTTGGCCCTCTCTGCTTTCCTGCGGACTCCATCCTCAAAAGCACCTGTTTTCGCTTTCGGCAGCCTCCGGAGCAAAAAAGACAAACGTCCAGCTTTTGCTGCCACAACAAAGGTGCCAGCGGGGAAAAGTAATGCTGGTTCTCACTGCCTCCTGGAACCCTTTCAAATGCCACAGACAATTTGGCCCTCTCTGCTTTCCTGCGGACTCCATCCTCAAAAGCACCTGTTTTCGCTTTCGGCAGCCTCCGGAGCAAAAAAGACAAACGTCCAGCTTTTGCTGCCACAGCAAAGGTGCCAGCGGGGAAAAGTAATGCTGGTTCTCACTGCCTCCTGGAACCCTTTCAAATGCCACAGACAATTTGGCCCTCTCTGCTTTCCTGCGGACTCTATCCTCAAAAGCGCCTTTTTTCGCTTTCGGCAGCCTCCGGAGCAAAAAAGACAAACGTCCAGCTTTTGCTGCCACAGCAAAGGTGCCAGCATGGAAAAGTAATGCTGGTTCTCACTGCCTCCTGGAACCCTTTCAAATGCCACAGACAATTTGGCCCTCTCTGCTTTCCTGCGGACTCCATCCTCAAAAGCACCTGTTTTCGCTTTCGGCAGCCTCCATTGCAAAAAAGACAAACGTCCAGCTTTTGCTGCCACAGCAAAGGTGCCAGCAGGGAAAAGTAATGCTGGTTCTCACTGCCTCCTGGAACCCTTTCAAATGCCCCAGACAATTTGGCCCTCTCTGCTTTCCTGCGGACTCTATCCTCAAAAGCGCCTTTTTTCACTTTCGGCGCCCTCCGGTGGTAAAAAGACAAACGTCCAGCTTTTGCTGCCGCAGCAAAGGTGCCAGCGTGGAAAAGTAATGCTGGTTCTCACTGCCTCCTGGAACCCTTTCAAATGCCACAGACAATTTGGCCCTCTCTGCTTTGCTGCGGACTCCATCCTCAAAAGCACCTGTTTTCGCTTTCGGCAACCTCCGGAGCAAAAAAGACAAACGTCCAGCTTTTGCTGCCACAGCAAAGGTGCCAGCGGGGAAAAGTAATGCTGGTTCTCACTGCCTCCTGGAACCCTTTCAAATGCCCCAGACAATTTGGCCCTCTCTGCTTTCCTGCGGACTCCATCCTCAAAAGCACCTGTTTTCGCTTTCGGCAGCCTCCGGAGCAAAAAAGACAAACGTCCAGCTTTTGCTGCCACAGCAAAGGTGCCAGCGGGGAAAAGTAATGCTGGTTCTCACTGCCTCCTGGAACCCTTTCAAATGCCACAGACAATTTGGCCCTCTCTGCTTTCCTGCGGACTCCATCCTCAAAAGCACCTGTTTTCGCTTTCGGCAGCCTCCGGAGCAAAAAAGACAAACGTCCAGCTTTTGCTGCCACAGCAAAGGTGCCAGCGGGGAAAAGTAATGCTGGTTCTCACTGCCTCCTGGAACCCTTTCAAATGCCACAGACAATTTGGCCCTCTCTGCTTTCCTGCGGACTCCATCCTCAAAAGCACCTGTTTTCGCTTTCGGCAGCCTCCGGAGCAAAAAAGACAAACGTCCAGCTTTTGCTGCCACAACAAAGGTGCCAGCGGGGAAAAGTAATGCTGGTTCTCACTGCCTCCTGGAACCCTTTCAAATGCCACAGACAATTTGGCCCTCTCTGCTTTCCTGCGGACTCCATCCTCAAAAGCACCTGTTTTCGCTTTCGGCAGCCTCCGGAGCAAAAAAGACAAACGTCCAGCTTTTGCTGCCACAGCAAAGGTGCCAGCGGGGAAAAGTAATGCTGGTTCTCACTGCCTCCTGGAACCTCTTCAAATGCCCCAGACAATTTGGCCCTCTCTGCTTTCCTGCGGACTCCATCCTCAAAAGCACCTGTTTTCGCTTTCGGCAGCCTCCGGAGCAAAAAAGACAAACGTCCAGCTTTTGCTGCCACAGCAAAGGTGCCAGCGGGGAAAAGTAATGCTGGTTCTCACTGCCTCCTGGAACCCTTTCAAATGCCACAGACAATTTGGCCCTCTCTGCTTTCCTGCGGACTCTATCCTCAAAAGCGCCTTTTTTCGCTTTCGGCAGCCTCCGGAGCAAAAAAGACAAACGTCCAGCTTTTGCTGCCACAGCAAAGGTGCCAGCATGGAAAAGTAATGCTGGTTCTCACTGCCTCCTGGAACCCTTTCAAATGCCACAGACAATTTGGCCCTCTCTGCTTTCCTGCGGACTCCATCCTCAAAAGCACCTGTTTTCGCTTTCGGCAGCCTCCATTGCAAAAAAGACAAACGTCCAGCTTTTGCTGCCACAGCAAAGGTGCCAGCGGGGAAAAGTAATGCTGGTTCTCACTGCCTCCTGGAACCCTTTCAAATGCCCCAGACAATTTGACCCTCTCTGCTTTCCTGCGGACTCCATCCTCAAAAGCACCTGTTTTCGCTTTCGGCAGCCTCCGGAGCAAAAAAGACAAACGTCCAGCTTTTGCTGCCGCAGCAAAGGTGCCAGCGGGGAAAAGTAATGCTGGTTCTCACTGCCTCCTGGAACCCTTTCAAATGCCACAGACAATTTGGCCCTCTCTGCTTTCCTGCGGACTCCATCCTCAAAAGCACCTGTTTTCGCTTTCGGCAGCCTCCGGAGCAAAAAAGACAAACGTCCAGCTTTTGCTGCCACAGCAAAGGTGCCAGCGGGGAAAAGTAATGCTGGTTCTCACTGCCTCCTGGAACCCTTTCAAATGCCACAGACAATTTGGCCCTCTCTGCTTTCCTGCGGACTCCATCCTCAAAAGAACCTATTTTCGCTTTCGGCAGCCTCCGGAGCAAAAAAGACAAACGTCCAGCTTTTGCTGCCACAGTAAAGGTGCCAGCGGGGAAAAGTAATGCTGGTTCTCACTGCCTCCTGGAACCCTTTCAAATGCCACAGACAATTTGGCCCTCTCTGCTTTCCTGCGGACTCCATCCTCAAAAGCACCTGTTTTCGCTTTTGGCAACCTCCGGAGCAAAAAAGACAAACGTCCAGCTTTTGCTGCCACAGCAAAGGTGCCAGCGGGGAAAAGTAATGCTGGTTCTCACTGCCTCCTGGAACCCTTTCAAATGCCACAGACAATTTGGCCCTCTCTGCTTTCCTGCGGACTCCATCCTCAAAAGAACCTATTTTCGCTTTCGGCAGCCTCCGGAGCAAAAAAGACAAACGTCCAGCTTTTGCTGCCACAGCAAAGGTGCCAGCGGGGAAAAGTAATGCTGGTTCTCACTGCCTCCTGGAACCCTTTCAAATGCCACAGACAATTTGGCCCTCTCTGCTTTCCTGCGGACTCCATCCTCAAAAGCACCTGTTTTCGCTTTCGGCAGCCTCCGGAGCAAAAAAGACAAACGTCCAGCTTTTGCTGCCACAGCAAAGGTGCCAGCGGGGAAAAGTAATGCTGGTTCTCACTGCCTCCTGGAACCTCTTCAAATGCCACAGACAATTTGGCCCTCTCTGCTTTCCTGCGGACTCCATCCTCAAAAGCACCTGTTTTCACTTTCGGCAGCCTCCGGAGCAAAAAAGACAAACGTCCAGCTTTTGCTGCCACAGCAAAGGTGCCAGCGGGGAAAAGTAATGCTGGTTCTCACTGCCTCCTGGAACCCTTTCAAATGCCACAGACAATTTGGCCCTCTCTGCTTTCCTGCGGACTCCATTCTCAAAAGCACCTGTTTTCGCTTTCGGCAGCCTCCATTGCAAAAAAGACAAACGTCCAGCTTTTGCTGCCACAGCAAAGGTGCCAGCGGGGAAAAGTAATGCTGGTTCTCACTGCCTCCTGGAACCCTTTCAAATGCCACAGACAATTTGGCCCTCTCTGCTTTCCTGCGGACTCTATCCTCAAAAGCGCCTTTTTTCACTTTCGGCAGCCTCCGGAGCAAAAAAGACAAACGTCCAGCTTTTGCTGCCACAGCAAAGGTGCCAGCGGGGAAAAGTAATGCTGGTTCTCACTGCCTCCTGGAACCCTTTCAAATGCCACAGACAATTTGGCCCTCTCTGCTTTCCTGCGGACTCCATCCTCAAAAGAACCTATTTTCGCTTTCGGCAGCCTCCGGAGCAAAAAAGACAAACGTCCAGCTTTTGCTGCCATAGCAAAGGTGCCAACGAGGAAAAGTAATGCTGGTTCTCACTGCCTCCTGGAACCCTTTCAAATGCCACAGACAATTTGGCCCTCTCTGCTTTCCTGCGGACTCCATCCTCAAAAGCACCTGTTTTCGCTTTCGGCAACCTCCGGAGCAAAAAAGACAAACGTCCAGCTTTTGCTGCCACAGCAAAGGTGCCAGCGGGGAAAAGTAATGCTGGTTCTCACTGCCTCCTGGAACCCTTTCAAATGCCACAGACAATTTGGCCCTCTCTGCTTTCCTGCGGACTCCATCCTAAAAAGCACCTGTTTTCACTTTCGGCAGCCTCCGGAGCAAAAAAGACAAACGTCCAGCTTTTGCTGCCACAGCAAAGGTGCCAGCGGGGAAAAGTAATGCTGGTTCTCACTGCCTCCTGGAACCCTTTCAAATGCCCCAGACAATTTGGCCCTCTCTGCTTTCCTGCGGACTCCATCCTCAAAAGCACCTGTTTTTGCTTTCGGCAGCCTCCATTGCAAAAAAGACAAACGTCCAGCTTTTGCTGCCACAGCAAAGGTGCCAGCGGGGAAAAGTAATGCTGGTTCTCACTGCCTCCTGGAACCCTTTCAAATGCCACAGACAATTTGGCCCTCTCTGCTTTCCTGCGGACTCCATCCTCAAAATAACCTGTTTTCGCTTTCGGCAGCCTCCGGAGCAAAAAAGACAAACGTCCAGCTTTTGCTGCCACAGCAGAGGTGCCAACGGGGAAAAGTAATGCTGGTTCTCACTGCCTCCTGGAACCCTTTCAAATGCCCCAGACAATTTGGCCCTCTCTGCTTTCCTGCGGACTCTATCCTCAAAAGCGCCTTTTTTCACTTTCGGCGCCCTCCGGTGGTAAAAATACAAACGTCCAGCTTTTGCTGCCGCAGCAAAGGTGCCAGCGCGGAAAAGTAATGCTGGTCCTCACTGCCTCCTGGAACCCTTTCAAATGCCACAGACAATTTGGCCCTCTCTGCTTTCCTGCGGACTCCATCATCAAAAGCACCTGTTTTCGCTTTCGGCAGCCTCCGGAGCAAAAAAGACAAACGTCCAGCTTTTGCTGCCACAGCAAAGGTGCCAGCGGGGAAAAGTAATGCTGGTTCTCACTGCCTCCTGGAACCCTTTCAAATGCCACAGACAATTTGGCCCTCTCTGCTTTCCTGCGGACTCCATCCTCAAAAGCACCTGTTTTCGCTTTGGGCAGCCTCCGGAGCAAAAAAGACAAACGTCCAGCTTTTGCTGCCACAGCAAAGGTGCCAGCCGGGAAAAGTAATGCTGGTTCTCACTGCCTCCTGGAACCCTTTCAAATGCCACAGACAATTTGGCCCTCTCTGCTTTCCTGCGGACTCCATCCTCAAAAGAACCTATTTTCGCTTTCGGCAGCCTCCGGAGCAAAAAAGACAAACGTCCAGCTTTTGCTGCCACAGCAAAGGTGCCAGCGGGGAAAAGTAATGCTGGTTCTCACTGCCTCCTGGAACCCTTTCAAATGCCCCAGACAATTTGGCCCTCTCTGCTTTCCTGCGGACTCTATCCTCAAAAGCGCCTTTTTTCACTTTCGGCGCCCTCCGGTGGTAAAAAGACAAACGTCCAGCTTTTGCTGCCGCAGCAAAGGTGCCAGCGTGGAAAAGTAATGCTGGTTCTCACTGCCTCCTGGAACCCTTTCAAATGCCACAGACAATTTGGCCCTCTCTGCTTTCCTGCGGACTCCATCCTCAAAAGCACCTGTTTTCGCTTTCGGCAGCCTCCGGAGCAAAAAAGACAAACGTCCAGCTTTTGCTGCCACAGCAAAGGTGCCAGCGGGGAAAAGTAATGCTGGTTCTCACTGCCTCCTGGAACCCTTTCAAATGCCACAGACAATTTGGCCCTCTCTGCTTTCCTGTGGACTCCATCCTCAAAAGAACCTATTTTCGCTTTCGGCAGCCTCTGGAGCAAAAAAGACAAACGTCCAGCTTTTGCTGCCACAGCAAAGGTGCCAGCGGGGAAAAGTAATGCTGGTTCTCACTGCCTCCTGGAACCCTTTCAAATGCCACAGACAATTTGGCCCTCTCTGCTTTCCTGCGGACTCCATCCTCAAAAGCACCTGTTTTTGCTTTCGGCAGCCTCCATTGCAAAAAAGACAAACGTCCAGCTTTTGCTGCCACAGCAAAGGTGCCAGCGGGGAAAAGTAATGCTGGTTCTCACTGCCTCCTGGAACCCTTTCAAATGCCACAGACAATTTGGCCCTCTCTGCTTTCCTGCGGACTCCATCCTCAAAATAACCTGTTTTCGCTTTCGGCAGCCTCCGGAGCAAAAAAGACAAACGTCCAGCTTTTGCTGCCACAGCAAAGGTGCCAACGGGGAAAAGTAATGCTGGTTCTCACTGCCTCCTGGAACCCTTTCAAATGCCCCAGACAATTTGGCCCTCTCTGCTTTCCTGCGGACTCTATCCTCAAAAGCGCCTTTTTTCACTTTCGGCGCCCTCCAGTGGTAAAAATACAAACGTCCAGCTTTTGCTGCCGCAGCAAAGGTGCCAGCGTGGAAAAGTAATGCTGGTTCTCACTGCCTCCTGGAACCCTTTCAAATGCCACAGACAATTTGGCCCTCTCTGCTTTCCTGCGGACTCCATCCTCAAAAGCACCTGTTTTCGCTTTCGGCAGCCTCCGGAGCAAAAAAGACAAACGTCCAGCTTTTGCTGCCACAGCAAAGGTGCCAGCGGGGAAAAGTAATGCTGGTTCTCACTGCCTCCTGGAACCCTTTCAAATGCCACAGACAATTTGGCCCTCTCTGCTTTCCTGTGGACTCCATCCTCAAAAGAACCTATTTTCGCTTTCGGCAGCCTCTGGAGCAAAAAAGACAAACGTCCAGCTTTTGCTGCCACAGCAAAGGTGCCAGCGGGGAAAAGTAATGCTGGTTCTCACTGCCTCCTGGAACCCTTTCAAATGCCACAGACAATTTGGCCCTCTCTGCTTTCCTGCGGACTCCATCCTAAAAAGCACCTGTTTTCACTTTCGGCAGCCTCCGGAGCAAAAAAGACAAACGTCCAGCTTTTGCTGCCACAGCAAAGGTGCCAGCGGGGAAAAGTAATGCTGGTTCTCACTGCCTCCTGGAACCCTTTCAAATGCCACAGACAATTTGGCCCTCTCTGCTTTCCTGCGGACTCCATCCTCAAAATAACCTGTTTTCGCTTTCGGCAGCCTCCGGAGCAAAAAAGACAAACGTCCAGCTTTTGCTGCCACAGCAAAGGTGCCAACGGGGAAAAGTAATGCTGGTTCTCACTGCCTCCTGGAACCCTTTCAAATGCCCCAGACAATTTGGCCCTCTCTGCTTTCCTGCGGACTCTATCCTCAAAAGCGCCTTTTTTCACTTTCGGCGCCCTCCGGTGGTAAAAAGACAAACGTCCAGCTTTTGCTGCCGCAGCAAAGGTGCCAGCGCGGAAAAGTAATGCTGGTCCTCACTGCCTCCTGGAACCTCTTTAAATGCCCCAGACAATTTGGCCCTCTCTGCTTTCCTGCGGACTCCATCCTCAAAAGCACCTGTTTTCGCTTTCGGCAGCCTCCGGAGCAAAAAAGACAAACGTCCAGCTTTTGCTGCCACAGCAAAGGTGCCAGCGGGGAAAAGTAATGCTGGTTCTCACTGCCTCCTGGAACCCTTTCAAATGCCACAGACAATTTGGCCCTCTCTGCTTTCCTGCGGACTCCATCCTCAAAGGAACCTATTTTCGCTTTCGGCAGCCTCCGGAGCAAAAAAGACAAACGTCCAGCTTTTGCTGCCACAGCAAAGGTGCCAGCAGGGAAAAGTAATGCTGGTTCTCACTGCCTCCTGGAACCCTTTCAAATGCCCCAGACAATTTGGCCCTCTCTGCTTTCCTGCGGACTCCATCCTCAAAAGCACCTGTTTTCGCTTTCGGCAACCTCCGGAGCAAAAAAGACAAACGTCCAGCTTTTGCTGCCACAGCAAAGGTGCCAGCGGGGAAAAGTGATGCTGGTTCTCACTGCCTCCTGGAACCCTTTCAAATGCCACAGACAATTTGGCCCTCTCTGCTTTCCTGCGGACTCCATCCTCAAAAGAACCTATTTTCGCTTTTGGCAGCGTCCGGAGCAAAAAAGACAAACGTCCAGCTTTTGCTGCCACAGCAAAGGTGCCAACGGGGAAAAGTAATGCTGGTTCTCACTGCCTCCTGGAACCCTTTCAAATGCCACAGACAATTTGGCCCTCTCTGCTTTCCTGTGGACTCCATCCTCAAATGCACCTGTTTTCGCTTTCGGCAGCCTCCGGAGCAAAAAAGACAAACGTCCAGCTTTTGCTGCTACAGCAAAGGTGCCAGCGGGGAAAAGTAATGCTGGTTCTCACTGCCTCCTGGAACCTCTTCAAATGCCTCAGACAATTTGGCCCTCTCTGCTTTCCTGCGGACTCCATCCTCAAAAGCACCTGTTTTCGCTTTCGGCAGCCTCCGGAGCAAAAAAGACAAACGTCCCGCTTTTGCTGCCACAGCAAAGGTGCCAGCGGGGAAAAGTAATGCTGGTTCTCACTGCCTCCTGGAACCCTTTCAAATGCCACAGACAATTTGTCCCTCTCTGCTTTCCTGCGGACTCTATCCTCAAAAGCGCCTTTTTTCACTTTCGGCGCCCTCCGGTGGTAAAAAGACAAACGTCCAGCTTTTGCTGCCGCAGCAAAGGTGCCAGCGGGGAAAAGTAATGCTGGTCCTCACTGCCTCCTGGAACCCTTTCAAATGCCACAGACAATTTGTCCCTCTCTGCTTTCCTGCGGACTCCATCATCAAAAGCAGCTGTTTTCGCTTTCGGCAGCCTCCGGAGCAAAAAAGACAAACGTCCAGCTTTTGCTGCCACAGCAAAGGTACCAGCGGGGAAAAGTAATGCTGGTTCTCACTGCCTCCTGGAACCTCTTCAAATGCCACAGACAATTTGGCCCTCTCTGCTTTCCTGCGGACTCCATCCTCAAAATAACCTGTTTTCGCTTTCGGCAACCTCCGGAGCAAAAAAGACAAACGTCCAGCTTTTGCTGCCACAGCAAAGGTGCTAGCGGGGAAAAGTAATGCTGGTTCTCACTGCCTCCTGGAACCCTTTCAAATGCCACAGACAATTTGGCCCTCTCTGCTTTCCTGCGGACTCTATCCTCAAAAGCGCCTTTTTTCACTTTCGGCGCCTTCCGGTGGTAAAAAGACAAACGTCCAGCTTTTGCTGCCGCAGCAAAGGTGCCAGCGGGGAAAAGTAATGCTGGTCCTCACTGCCTCCTGGAACCTCTTTAAATGCCAAAGACAATTTGGCCCTCTCTGCTTTCCTGCGGACTCCATCATCAAAAGCACCTGTTTTCGCTTTCGGCAGCCTCCGGAGCAAAAAAGACAAACGTCCAGCTTTTGCTGCCACAGCAAAGGTGCCAGCGGGGAAAAGTAATGCTGGTTCTCACTGCCTCCTGGAACCCTTTCAAATGCCACAGACAATTTGTCCCTCTCTGCTTTCCTGCGGACTCCATCCTCAAAAGCACCTGTTTTCGCTTTCGGCAGCCTCCGGAGCAAAAAAGACAAACGTCCAGCTTTTGCTGCCACAGCAAAGGTGCCAGCGGGGAAAAGTAATGCTGGTTCTCACTGCCTCCTGGAACCCTTTCAAATGCCACAGACAATTTGGCCCTCTCTGCTTTCCTGCGGACTCCATCCTCAAAAGAACCTATTTTCCCTTTCGGCGCCCTCCGGAGCAAAAAAGACAAACGTCCAGCTTTTGCTGCCACAGCAAAGGTGCCAGCGGGGAAAAGTAATGCTGGTTCTCACTGCCTCCTGGAAGCCTTTCAAATGCCACAGACAATTTAGCCCTCTCTGCTTTCCTGCGGACTCCATCCTCAAAAGCACCTGTTTTCGCTTTCGGCAGCCTCCGGAGCAAAAAAGACAAACGTCCAGCTTTTGCTGCCACAGCAAAGGTGCCAGCGGGGAAAAGTAATGCTGGTTCTCACTGCCTCCTGGAACCTCTTCAAATGCCCCAGACAATTTGGCCCTCTCTGCTTTCCTGCGGACTCCATCCTCAAAAGCACCTGTTTTCGCTTTTGGCAACCTCCGGAGCAAAAAAGACAAACGTCCAGCTTTTGCTGCCACAGCAAAGGTGCCAGCGGGGAAAAGTAATGCTGGTTCTCACTGCCTCCTGGAACCCTTTCAAATGCCACAGACAATTTGGCCCTCTCTGCTTTCCTGCGGACTCTATCCTCAAAAGCGCCTTTTTTCACTTTCGGCGCCCTCCGGTGGTAAAAAGACAAACGTCCAGCTTTTGCTGCCGCAGCAAAGGTGCCAGCGTGGAAAAGTAATGCTGGTTCTCACTGCCTCCTGGAACCCTTTCAAATGCCCCAGACAATTTGGCCCTCTCTGCTTTCCTGCGGACTCCATCCTCAAAAGCACCTGTTTTCGCTTTCGGCAGCCTCCGGAGCAAAAAAGACAAACGTCCAGCTTTTGCTGCCACAGCAAAGGTGCCAGCGGGGAAAAGTAATGCTGGTTCTCACTGCCTCCTTGAACCCTTTCAAATTCCACAGACAATTTGGCCCTCTCTGCTTTCCTGCGGACTCCATCCTCAAAAGAACCTATTTTCGCTTTCGGCAGCCTCCGGAGCAAAAAAGACAAACGTCCAGCTTTTGCTGCCACAGCAAAGGTGCCAGCGGGGAAAAGTAATGCTGGTTCTCACTGCCTCCTGGAACCCTTTCAAATGCCACAGACAATTTGGCCCTCTCTGCTTTCCTGCGGACTCCATCCTCAAATGCACCTGTTTTCACTTTCGGCAGCCTCCGGAGCAAAAAAGAGAAACGTCCAGCTTTTGCTGCCACAGCAAAGGTGCCAGCGGGGAAAAGTAATGCTGGTTCTCACTGCCTCCTGGAACCCTTTCAAATGCCACAGACAATTTGGCCCTCTCTGCTTTCCTGCGGACTCCATCCTCAAAAGCACCTGTTTTTGCTTTCGGCAGCCTCCATTGCAAAAAAGACAAACGTCCAGCTTTTGCTGCCACAGCAAAGGTGCCAGCGGGGAAAAGTAATGCTGGTTCTCACTGCCTCCTGGAACCCTTTCAAATGCCACAGACAATTTGGCCCTCTCTGCTTTCCTGCGGACTCCATCCTCAAAATAACCTGTTTTCACTTTCGGCAGCCTCCGGAGCAAAAAAGACAAACGTCCAGCTTTTGCTGCCACAGCAAAGGTGCCAACGGGGAAAAGTAATGCTGGTTCTCACTGCCTCCTGGAACCCTTTCAAATGCCCCAGACAATTTGGCCCTCTCTGCTTTCCTGCGGACTCTATCCTCAAAAGCGCCTTTTTTCACTTTCGGCGCCCTCCGGTGGTAAAAAGACAAACGTCCAGCTTTTGCTGCCACAGCAAAGGTGCCAGCGGGGAAAAAGTAATGCTGGTCCTCACTGCCTCCTGGAACCTCTTTAAATGCCACAGACAATTTGGCTCTCTCTGCTTTCCTGCGGACTCCATCCTCAAAAGCACCTGTTTTCGCTTTCGGCAGCCTCCGGAGCAAAAAAGACAAACGTCCAGCTTTTGCTGCCACAGCAAAGGTGCCAGCGGGGAAAAGTAATGCTGGTTCTCACTGCCTCCTGGAACCCTTTCAAATGCCACAGACAATTTGGCCCTCTCTGCTTTCCTGCGGACTCCATCCTCAAAAGCACCTATTTTCGCTTTCGGCAGCCTCCGGAGCAAAAAAAGACAAACGTCCAGCTTTTGCTGCCACAGCAAAGGTGCCAGCGGGGAAAAGTAATGCTGGTTCTCACTGCCTCCTGGAACCCTTTCAAATGCCCCAGACAATTTGGCCCTCTCTGCTTTCCTGCGGACTCCATCCTCAAAAGCACCTGTTTTCGCTTTCGGCAACCTCCGGAGCAAAAAAGACAAACGTCCAGCTTTTGCTGCCACAGCAAAGGTGCCAGAGGGGAAAAGTGATGCTGGTTCTCACTGCCTCCTGGAACCCTTTCAAATGCCACAGACAATTTGGCCCTCTCTGCTTTCCTGCGGACTCCATCCTCAAAAGAACCTATTTTTGCTTTTGGCAGCCTCCGGAGCAATAAAGACAAACGTCCAGCTTTTGCTGCCACAGCAAAGGTGCCAACGGGGAAAAGTAATGCTGGTTCTCACTGCCTCCTGGAACCCTTTCAAATGCCACAGACAATTTGGCCCTCTCTGCTTTCCTGTGGACTCCATCCTCAAAAGCACCTGTTTCGCTTTCGGCAGCCTCCGGAGCAAAAAGACAAACGTCCAGCTTTTGCTGCTACAGCAAAGGTGCCAGCGGGGAAAAGTAATGCTGGTTCTCACTGCCTCCTGGAACCTCTTCAAATGCCTCAGACAATTTGGCCCTCTCTGCTTTCCTGCGGACTCCATCCTCAAAAGCACCTGTTTTCGCTTTCGGCAGCCTCCGGAGCAAAAAAGACAAACGTCCAGCTTTTGCTGCCACAGCAAAGGTGCTAGCGGGGAAAGTAATGCTGGTTCTCACTGCCTCCTGGAACCCTTTCAAATGCCACAGACAATTTGGCCCTCTCTGCTTTCCTGCGGACTCTATCCTCAAAAGCGCCTTTTTTCACTTTCGGCGCCTTCCCGGTGGTAAAAAGACAAACGTCCAGCTTTTGCTGCCGCAGCAAAGGTGCCAGCGGGGAAAAGTAATGCTGGTCCTCACTGCCTCCTGGAACCTCTTTAAATGCCAAAGACAATTTGGCCCTCTCTGCTTTCCTGCGGACTCCATCATCAAAAGCACCTGTTTTCGCTTTCGGCAGCCTCCGGAGCAAAAAAGACAAACGTCCCAGCTTTTGCTGCCACAGCAAAGGTGCCAGCGGGGAAAAAGTAATGCTGGTTCTCACTGCCTCCTGGAACCCTTTCAAATGCCACAGACAATTTGGCCCTCTCTGCTTTCCTGCGGACTCCATCCTCAAATGCACCTGTTTTCACTTTCGGCAGCCTCCGGAGCAAAAAAGAGAAACGTCCAGCTTTTGCTGCCACAGCAAAGGTGCCAGCGGGGAAAAGTAATGCTGGTTCTCACTGCCTCCTGGAACCCTTTCAAATGCCACAGACAATTTGGCCCTCTCTGCTTTCCTGCGGACTCCATCCTCAAAAGCACCTGTTTTTGCTTTCGGCAGCCTCCATTGCAAAAAAGACAAACGTCCAGCTTTTGCTGCCACAGCAAAGGTGCCAGCGGGGAAAAGTAATGCTGGTTCTCACTGCCTCCTGGAACCCTTTCAAATGCCACAGACAATTTGGCCCTCTCTGCTTTCCTGCGGACTCCATCCTCAAAAATAACCTGTTTTCACTTTCGGCAGCCTCCGGAGCAAAAAAGACAAACGTCCAGCTTTTGCTGCCACAGCAAAGGTGCCAACGGGGAAAAGTAATGCTGGTTCTCACTGCCTCCTGGAACCCTTTCAAATGCCCCAGACAATTTGGCCCTCTCTGCTTTCCTGCGGACTCCATCCTCAAAAGCACCTGTTTTCACTTTCGGCGCCCTCCGGTGGTAAAAAGACAAACGTCCAGCTTTTGCTGCCACAGCAAAGGTGCCAGCGCGGAAAAGTAATGCTGGTCCTCACTGCCTCCTGGAACCTCTTTAAATGCCACAGACAATTTGGCCCTCTCTGCTTTCCTGCGGACTCCATCCTCAAAAGCACCTGTTTTCGCTTTCGGCAGCCTCCGGAGCAAAAAAGACAAACGTCCAGCTTTTGCTGCCACAGCAAAGGTGCCAGCGGGGAAAAGTAATGCTGGTTCTCACTGCCTCCTGGAACCCTTTCAAATGCCACAGACAATTTGGCCCTCTCTGCTTTCCTGCGGACTCCATCCTCAAAAGCACCTATTTTCGCTTTCGGCAGCCTCCGGAGCAAAAAAGACAAACGTCCAGCTTTTGCTGCCACAGCAAAGGTGCCAGCGGGGAAAAGTAATGCTGGTTCTCACTGCCTCCTGGAACCCTTTCAAATGCCCCAGACAATTTGGCCCTCTCTGCTTTCCTGCGGACTCCATCCTCAAAAGCACCTGTTTTCGCTTTCGGCAACCTCCGGAGCAAAAAAGACAAACGTCCAGCTTTTGCTGCCACAGCAAAGGTGCCAGCGGGGAAAAGTGATGCTGGTTCTCACTGCCTCCTGGAACCCTTTCAAATGCCACAGACAATTTGGCCCTCTCTGCTTTCCTGCGGACTCCATCCTCAAAAGAACCTATTTTCGCTTTTGGCAGCCTCC